>NC_067491.1:19119621-19419621 GCF_947179515.1 Apodemus sylvaticus
TTCAATGTGGAGAGATAAATTAAACAGTTTATATCATGCATAAAAGTACCCCCAGGTACTGTCAAAAGGCAGTATACTGTAAAACAAAGAAAACGTGGGACAGTGTAAGGAGGCATATTCATTGGTGTCATGGTCTTTAATTTTGGTCTTTTTTTTGGCAACTGAATCAGGAAGGAGGCCTCGCATGTGGAGGCGAAACCCTGGAAGTGGCCAGTCCTTTGGGGGCAGCTCAGTTATGCAGAGCATGGGGCCACTCAACCTCGGAGGTTATCCCTACATTGAAAAGCAAACAAAACCCTTCAGAATCAAAGGGCATTTCAACCTCTGGGTAAAAATAGAGCAAGCTGTCATGGGCTAGAAATTATAATTATTTTCTGTCCCCTTTCAGGAGTGTTTAAACTCTCTTCTCTCTCAACACCTTCCAGTGCCCTAGCACTACGAATGCAGGACAGCGCTAATTTGATTCAATTCTTAGTACGTGTTGCAAGCTTCTCACTTCTCGATTAGAGCAAAAAAAAAAAAAATAGTGTGATTTCAGCCCTTCGCAAGAAGTTTATGGTTGTGCAGACATTCCGCCCCCCGCCCCTTGTCCAGGTTGATTTCTTGAACCCAACAGAAGCAACTGCAGATTCTATTTACTTATTCGTTCTGCTCTTTTATTATGTCTTTGAGAATTTTGTATAATGTGTTGTAACCACATTCACCCCATCCCCAGCTCCTCCCAGATTCTCCTGTCCAGCCCACCCAATAGTCTCCTTAAAAATTATGCATATATTATATGCACAAATCCATTTAAGATTTTACTGAAAACATACTGAAACTATAGTTTGGATAGGTTGGTAAGTATATATTTGTTTTCTTGGTCTCTCTTTTATCTCTTTACTAAACGCTGGCACCTGTAGATTTTCAACAAGGTTATTTACATATTTGTTTGTGTGTTTTGCTTGCTCATGTGAGGGCCAGAGGTTGATGTTGGGCATCACTCTTGCTCTCTGTTTTTTCCACCTTAGTTGTTGAGATGGGGTCTCTTGCTGAACCTGAAACTCATGGTTCTCCTAGATTGTTTGACTAGTGAGATCCTGGCATCTGTCTGTGTCCCCTAGTGCTGGGGGTTACAGACATGTGTTGTCACGCCCAGCTTTTATGCGAGTCCCAGGGGTCCAAACCCTCTAAACTCAGGCCATTGTGCTTGTTCAAGACACCCTTTACCTATTGGTAATACCTGTCTTCTTCCCAGCTTAATGAAAGTCTCCTGAGGGGCTGGAGAGATAGCTCAGAAGTAAGAGCATTGGCTGTTCTTACAGAGGTTATGAGTTCAAGTCCTGGCACCCACATGGTGGCTCATAATCATCTATAATGAGATCTGATGCTCCCTTCTGGCCTACGTGCATAGATGCAGACAGAATACTATATACATAATAAAAAAAAACAAAACTTAAAAGGTCTTCTGAATGAATAATCAAATTGAAAAGATAAGTTTGAGATAACTAGATTCCAGTTCACTTTTTTTCTTGAACTTATTTATGCCACCAAGACTCAATTTGGTAAGTGCAGGAACCATATCTTGTGGGGTTTCACTAAGATCCATTTATATTTTTTATAGTTTTTTTCAATTTTAGAATTATTCCAGGAGCTATGATTTGATCCACAAAGTCTCTGCATACAGGAATCATAAGACTCCTCACGGCTTACATTTTTCCCTATAATTTTTCAACTTAGAGCAGGATTATTATTTAAAGCATTACCTTAATCATAAAAAAAGCTTGCAAAAAAATCAAGTTAATTGAGATATAAAAACCCAGGCAAGAGACTGAATTACAATAAATACTCCTGATTTAAATTTATTTAAAATTTTAAGGCAATTATGTACAGTGCAATATTTTATTTTGGGTGCCATTTTATTCTGTGAAGGAACGTTTTGGCCAGATCACTGAATGTGTGTCCATTGTTCTTCTTTCTTTCTTTTCTTTCTTCTCTTTAGTGCTATTTCTTCACAATCGAGTTCGGCCTTTGCAAGCAAGAGGGTCAACTGCGGGCGTACGGAGCAGGATTACTTTCGTCCATCGGCGAATTGAAGGTATGAAGCTGTGAAGGAAAATACCCTTCCCAAGCAAACTGGTTCAAGGTCACGGGCGGTATTGATTTGTTTGTCTGAGCGTTTCTCCTCACGGCTCCCCATACATATTTAATACAGACGATCTGGCACCTCGGACGTGGGTGCCGACCTCCCTTTTTGCAGCTCTGAAAATGGGTCAAGCCTTTCTGTGTTCGTGGTGTGACTCAAACGGATGAGCAGTCATGTGTCCCAGTCGAAAGGAATGACAAGTGCTGGGGAACAAACGGCTGGTCTGAACTTAGTGCTGAGAGCGGGCAGTGAATTGTCAGGGGTGCCCCGATTGACATCTGGGGAGTCTGGCTTTGCTACTCTGGTTTCTGTCTCCTCTGTGACTCCGTGGGCACCTCAGCTTCTACCTCTCAAAGAGGAATGGGAGACTATTCCATCTTCTCCAAGATTAATATGTTAAAATATTTGTTCATTAGCCAGGCAGTGGTGGTGTATGCCTTCAGTCTTTGTACCGGGGAGGGAGAGGTGCACAGATCTCTGAGTTTGAGGTCAGCCTGCTCTACAGAGTAAGTTTTAGGGCAGCCAGGGCTACACAGAGAAACCCTGTCTCAAAAAGCAGCAGCAGCAGCAAGAACAATCAAAAAAACTGTGCATATTAACAGCTTAAAAGAAAGCAAACAGAATAAGTACAGCGTCAAAGAGTCATGTTATATGTATTAGTGATGCTCAAAAATTGTTATTTTTTTCCTTAAATAGTAAAATGATCATTTATTTGGAAATGGTAGGCTCTGGAGCATTCAGATAATTTTAACATTCTAGTAAGTTTTGATGCACTTGGAAGGCAATATGATGTATCATCTGGAAATCATACTGAAAATAACTTAATCTTGCTTTGATTATTCAGACTAAGATCAGGATTATAGGCTAGCTTAGGGTGTTCTCTTCAGCATCGATTGCTGTGGTATAATACGATTGGGAGTGTGTAGTACCTGGAATGTTTTGCTTATTTGTATTCCCGAAAGATGCAATCTCACTGTACTTTTACAACTTCAATAATTAGATAATTTATCCATTCCTAAACACCTCCCCTTACAGAGTGGCATGCACTGTGTCAGACACTGGAGACCCAAAGGAAGAGAATGATGATGAATATGGATCCAAAGGAGATAGCACAGCTTATCAAATTCTTGAATGGAGTTAAGGACTTTTGTACATATTAACTCAGACCCCATAGGAACATGACATTATTATTGTTAGCGATGAGACAACTCAGGGCATAAAGGTGTTCAGGACTTGCCTAAACCACACTGCTAATGTTCTAGAGCCAGCCCCAAATGCAGGCAGTGTGGACTGCAGTATCAGCGCTCTAGATTCAACAGCCTGAGGTACTTACTATCCAGGCCTTGACATTCAGTGCCAGATAAACAGCCAGGTAGATAATAGAAAAAGTGTGACAACTGTGTCTAGCACATTCTGGGCCACGCTTGAGGAGGCTTTCTGAGAAGGATCTTGCTGCTCACTGTGAGGCTTGAGGAATCGGGAGAGGGTGTGGGGAAAGGAGAGGGTGCACAGATGAGAAATGGACCAAGGGAGTGATCATCAGCTGGGCTGCAGTCAAAGTCCTGCACATCTGGGCAGCTGACTAAGGCTGGGTGTGGCTAGAATAAATGATAATGGTCAAAATAACAAACACTTGGTATAATGTGATAAACATTCGCAAGTGATCTCCACTGTGTGTGTGTGTGTGTGTGTGTGTGTGTGTGTGTGTGTGTGTACGTGTACGTGTGTGAACATTCTACAGCACAGGTGTGGTAAGAAGTAACTTACTTGGTTCTCTCCTTCTACTATGTGGTTCTGAGGATTAACCATATTAACATAAGAAATATGATGGTGCTATAAATAAAGCCATTCCTACCTTGGGTTTAGGATCATAATATCTTTCTTCAACTTAAAAAAAAATAAGATGTGCAGGGGACTGGAGAGACAGTTAAGTGGGTAAGAGTGTTCGCTGCTCTTTCGGAAGATGAGAGGACAGCTTGCCACTACCTGGGGGTCTGACGCCCTCTTCTGGATTCTGTGAGCACCTGCACTTGTGTGTACATGCACACACACATACAAACACACACAAGTATAATTGTTAAGTATTTAAGTGAGCTGTGAGATGTTCTGGACACTTCACTTAAACTATGTGTCAGTAGGGACACATAGCAAGCCATTTACCTGCTGAACCATTTTGCTTGCTCTTAAAAAAAATAGTCAATAGCGGGAAGGTGGGAGTGGGTGGGTGGGTGGGGGAACACCCTTATAGAAGCAGGGGGAAGGGCTATGGGATAGGGGGTTTCCAGAGGGGAAACCAGGAAAGGGGATAACATTTGAAATGTAAATGAATAAAATATCCAATTAAAAATAGTCAGAATATAGTGAATATAGTAAAAATATAGTCAGTAATAATATAATCTTAATTCACTGGTCAAAGCCTACAGCAATACTATGACATAATTCCCTATAAGATCATACTCTCTATGAGTGTTTTTGGTTGCCCTAAAAAAGTCAGAAAACCAAACTCCTGAGCTACATCTATTTACATTCCCTTCAGATGGTTTATAAATTATTCCAGATACAAAAGAAACAAATCTCTCTTACGGCTCCCGACTTTGGACAGGGTCTCTTGGTCTGGTTAATGGGGCATGTGTAGGCAGCACTGGGGCGAATCTGTTGTTTTTGTTTTTACTGGTGTGGACAGAATCATCCAGAAATGGAAATCAGCTAGAAATCCGTACAGCAAAGGGCATTGTTTGCCGTGTAGCTTCCTGTTCAGGTCCATCACCTCTGGACATTAGCATTCTTCCATTCTCAGATTTCAGCACTCCCGCGTCCCCATGATTGCTATTTTGGACTTTTTTTTTTTTACAACTTAGATGTTCGTTGCATAAGAAATACCTTCTAACTGCTCACGGAGAAAACAGAACACTGGAAGTTTTTTTAGCAGCTCCTCTCTCCCTGTCTGTCTTGCTCCTGTGATTTCATAGCTCATGTAAATACTTAACAGTTATATTTGTGTGTGTGTGTGTGTGTGTGTGTGTGTGTGTATGTGTGTGTGTGTGTGCGCACTATACTTGAGTGTAGGTGCTCACAGAATCCAGAAGAGGGTGTCGAACCCCCAGGTGGTTGCAAGCTGTCCCCCCCTCTGAAAGAGCAGTGAGCACTCTTAGCCACTGAGCTGTCTCTCCAGTCCCCTGCACATCTTATCCTTTTTTTAATTTGAAGAAAGATATTGTGATCTTAGACCCAATGTAGGGATGGCCTTATTAAAAACACTATCATATTTCTTATGTAAATATTTTTACAATTTGAATGAGGTTATCTATTGACGTTATCTACTGCTCCAACCCATGCTCTAATGAAGGTCCCTAAGTTGCTCGAGGCTTTTAGTACAGTCTTCATAACTTTTATCTAAGTAGCCACAATTCACCTTTTCTCTTGGAACATAAAACTTCTAAGATTTGTGCTGTAATTTTCCCGAGGGCAAAGATGTTGCTCTTCAGAGTTGGCCAAGTGTTTCTAAGAGCACAGTATCTGTAGTTTGGAGGAGGACTTTCACTTTTCTTTATATATATGAGTAGTGTGCCTCTGTACGCTCATGCATTTCAACAGTTGGTTTGTTATCCCAACCCCCCATCCCATCCCCCATCCCCTTGCTTCTATAAGGGTGTTCCCCTACCCACCCACCCACTCCCACCTCCCCACTCTTGACTAATTTTTAAGAGCAAGCAAAATGGCTCATGTATATACATATACATGTACATGTACATGTACATGTATATGTATATGATGTATATGTATATGTATATATACTTGAAGAGATTATGCTCCTAGATTCAGTGTAGTGATGGCTTTTTTTAATAGCACACACACACATATACACACACACACACATTTGGAGACACAGACACACATACACACTCACACACTATAAATAAAATCACGTTTTATATATATATATGTATATATCACGTGATTTTACTTTCAGAGACAGAAATAAGGCGAATATGAGAAAGCTTATAAAAGCGAGCATAATTTGATTAAAACCTACCCACAGTATGACGGTTGACATGCTGGGAGGAACTCCAGAAGCCTGTGAAGGTGCAGCTCTTTTACGTGTCTCACCATTGTGGAGAACAGTTAACCATGTGCTAAGTCACCTGGGAAATCAACTTTGAAGAACAGACTGAAAACAGGATAGCTGGGCCCTTCCACCAACCCCCTAGTGTGTCTTCTGTGCCGCCCTTCCCCTCCCCATTCTACAGTTGATCTAACAGTGTAACCATTATATTTTTTTCATTCATTACTTCCTTGCTTATTCATTCCTTTTCTTCATCGCTCCCCAAAGTTGATGGCCCGAGTTGTGAGAAACAGAAAGGGATTAGCACGTCACAGAACCAACAGGGAAGGCTGATCACTTGGGCAGGGGTATGAGTCATTTTTCCTTGTCACCTGAAAAGAGCAGCATCAGGGAGGAAAGGGTTCATTTGGTTCTCAGGTTCCAGGGAAACAGTACATCATCTGGGGAAGGCATGGCGCTGAGCGGTAGGAGCCGCTGGTGACTCTGGTGGTGGGAGATGGTGAGGTGCGTTTGCTCACACCTAGCCAGCTGACTTCCAGAAGCCAGAGCAGTGCTGGGCTGCAACCCTCAACCCAGGGATCCACTTCCTCCTTCTAGGCTCCGCCCCCTGAAAGCTCCACCCACACCTCCCAAACTCTGCCACCACTGGAAACCAACTGTTGAAATGCATCAGCCTATGGAGGCACACTACACATCACTAACACCACTATGAGAGGTGGTTAGGAGATGATTGCTAATGATGACATGTGAGTCTTGCCTTGAAAAAAAATTAATCTCCTTCGAATGCAAAAAAAAGGTAGTTTCTACTCTTTTCCATGGAAAAGGGTGAGCTCTAGTTTTTTTCTTTCCTTCTGGGCAAAGATTTGGTGGCTTTAGTCTCTACAGTAACTGCTGGAATACTGTATATAAATATATCTCCTTTGTGTTTCAGGTTTAAGCAAATTTGAGCACCTCACTTTTGGCTTTGGTTTTAGGATGTTCTCACATGGTGAATTATTATTTTACCTTTATATGGCTATTAATCAGCATTCTCCAAACAGCTTTCTATTTATTATAATCATTCGTATTTATTGCCACTTCCTGCAGTGCTGGGAGGTTGTCAGAATTACTGCCAGGCTGTGGAGAAAAGCCTCGAGGGCCTCGCAGGCATTCTGAGGTTGCCCAGAAGGTCAGTGTTGTTGCTGGAGTAAGGACTCAGCTACCAAGGTCCACACCCTTGCCGGGCTCTGGTGGCTCAAGTTTCCCTTTCCCATTTTCTCCCTTTCTTGAAGGAGGGCCTATTAATAATGACAGAGTAAACGCTGGAGGTCTGAAGGGAAGAAACTCCTGAGCTATGTCCACTGAAGGAGGAGGCTGCTCCCTTGCCCATGAATTTGATTCAAACCAAGAAAGCCTCGCATCACTGAGGAAAATCAAGTGTGAGGAATCATTGCTGGGCTTGGCAATAGAGATATTGATCCAACATAGGGGGTGGCTTTAATTAATAGCATTATCATAATCCTTATGTAAACATCCCTATAGTTTCCAATGAACTGTAAGGATATATGTTACATTGAAGTATTTTATACTGTTGTAACTGTGGGCCTGATGTTGGTCCCTCGGTCGCTGGAGGCTTTGGCATCCACAATTCATCCCGTGTGTGGTTAAAACAGTGAGTATACAAGTGAGGTTTAAAGAGTGATTATAGGGCACTACTGGCGGCATGTAGGGCGTAGGGAAAGAGGGAGTGGGTGGGGGGGAACCGAGTCATGCCTGCATTGTGTATGTATACATAATCAAATCTACCTATTCGATGTGCTGATATGGGAAAAGACGACTGCGGTGTGAACACAGGAGTGTTTGCATTGGGGTGTGAACATAGGAGTCCTTGCAAAACCTTACTTGAAGTCTAGGACTCAAGCTACTTATAAATTTGACTTCACACCTGAGTTGTTGTTTTTTTTTTTTCTCTCCAAATTTAACCAGTCCTAATATAGAGAGTGAGGATAACAGGTTTACATCTACACTAGTCGAGATAATACCTCTGTGTCACTGTAGAAACGGGTGTCTGAGAGGAAGAGAGATGTTAAGCTGTTGAGTCAGAGAAGCTACTATTGCACTTTTGAGTCTTAAAAGTCTCATACCTGGGACCATTCTTTCCCTATAGGTTCTGACCTCTCCGGGCAAGGGAGGAAATGCTTATCAGGAAGCACATGCAATCCTCTCTGGACTGAATTAGGAATAATAGCTAAATATGTTAAGCACATCCCATGATAGCCATTTGCATGCCTTTCCCATTTAATTCCAACCACAACCTTGGGCTACAGAGTCCATTAGGTTTCCCAAACTGTACAGGAAGGAACAGAACCAAATTAATCTCCAAGATTAAGGTATATGCTCTGAATTATCTTGTATTATTATTTATCAGCAACTAGAAATTTTTGATGTCAAAAGGATATTGACCAATACCAAGTGTCTTAGTCAGGGTTTCTATTCCTGCACAAACATCACGACCAAGAAGCAAGTTGGGGAGGAAAGGGTTTATTCAGCTTACACTTCCACATTGCTGTTCATCACTAAAGGAAGTCAGGACTGGAACTCAAGCAGGTCAGGAAGCAGAAGCTGATGCAGAGGCCATGGAGGGATGTTTCTTACTGGCTTGCTTCCTCTGGCTTGCTCAGCCTGCTCTCTTATAGAACCCAAGAGCACCAGCCCAAAGGTGGTACCACCCATAAGGGGCCCTCCCCATTTGATCACTAATTGAGAAAATGCCCCACAGCTGGATCTCATGGAGGCACTTCCCCAACTGAAGCTCCTTTCTCTGTGATAACTCCAGCCTGTGTCAAGTTGACACACAAAACCAGCCAGTACACCAAGTAACTGGTACTTGGGGGTCAAGGGTGACATGGGTAACCTCAGGACCAATAGGAAAGGCTCTGTTGGTCAATTTACACTGGCAAAGTGGAAGGTGCTCTGTGATTATAGGTCTTGTTGTGCAGCAAGAAGATTCTTAGATTCATGTAGGTCAGACTTTTTAGATTTGCCACAGAGGAAACTGCGCTCATTTTGAAATACTTCCTCATCTGGTATTATATTGTTATTGGGTGAAGTAACAATGTAATGTAAGTACTGGTGAAGTTTTCTCTTCAACTCTTGTTTTCTTGAATGAAAGAATTAGGTTGAGAAACAGCTAGATCAAGTAGAAGTTTATTTAGCAAAGAAGTGTAGATACTCCAAAGGGAGATTGGAACAGGAAACCTCAAAGGGAGAAGCGGAAGGGAGAGTTATGAATCGATTTCCTCAGAAACTTTGATGAATATTTATTTATCTCCTTTAAGGTGTTTTCTTCCCATGATCTTAAAAAGATTGGAAGTGGGTGGAAGTTTCAAAACCGTGATGCAAATGACATTATGCGGAAGCCAGCATCTTTTGAAGATGTGGAATCTTTTTTAGTGTACATATAAGACAACTGTGCAGGTTCTCTGAGTGCTTTGGTCTCTGAGATAGCAGCAGGAGCATAACTACAGCTTTTAAGATGCTTAAATCACAAAGGGGCATTTGGCCCATTGAGAAACACAGCTTCCAAGGTCAGGCTGCAGTTTTTCTAGGTTACTTCATATTTAACTCTGTGCCTATCCAGGCTTACTATGTCTAGATTCTTGACATAGTAATTGAAAAGCCAGGAGTCCTGGTTTTAGTCATATACCCCTGTTTTTAGCACTATGGGAAACCCCCAAAAGAGTTCTTTTAGAGCAGTGGTTTTCAACCCCTTTGGGGGTTGAAAAATCCTTTTATAGGGGTCACATATGAAATATCCAGCATATCAGGTATTTACATTATGATTCATAACAACAGCAAAATTGCAGTTATGAAGTAGCAATGAAAATAATTTTATGGTTGGGGGATCACCAACCATGAGGAACTGTATTAAAGGGTCACAGCATTAGGAAGGTTGAAAACCACTGTTACGGAGTGTCCGACAGGAGCAGATGACTCTTTAATATTGCACATTTGCAATGGCTTGAGCATCATAAAGTTTTCTATAGAAAAATCAAATTAATTCTTGAACACTCTAGGGCTTCAAAGGTCAACACTTCAGAAAGAATCCACCATAGAGTCCCTCTGGGACATCAAATAACTTAGACAGTGTTCAGGGACAATTCAGAGGAATGCATGGTAGCTGTTTCTCTAAGGTGAGGTGACTTACAAGAACAGAGATAGACTCAAGAAACCTAATTGGTCAGTGGTTTTCCATATTGAAGGAGACAGGGTGTTATTTTGCATCTCTTGGAACACATGGGAGTGTTCAGACATGGAGACCTCATGAGCAGCCTGGATGTCACTGTCAGTCACCATAACAGTGCACTGGTTGTTAGGTAGATGAGACTGTAAGCATGGGTATTTCATTTACAGGCTGCTCCCTCAACTCCAGACTCTTATTAATTTTCAGGCTAATACATGGCTATTGTTAGTGAATCCACATTCATTTACAGACAAGAGGTAGACCTGCTTTCATGTTTTATGGGTGGAGAGGACTCTAAAAACCAGAATATCATATACAATTCCTGAGATTAAATTATAGTTTTGAGCCCTTAAAACAGTAAACTTACTGCTGGTCTGTGTGGTGATTTCCTGCAATCCCCATTCCTGGGAAGTTGAGACAAGAGGATAGTGTTGGCCAGCCTGGGCTACATACATAGTGAAACCTGTCTTAAAACCAATCAACCAACCAACCAACCAACCAACCAACCAACCAACCGAACAACAAAGTCCAGCCGACTCCCGATTTTCGCTGAAGTATTATATTGGCTAAGTGTCATATGTCTGACCTAATGGTCTTTGCCTTGAAGGATAAGCTGAGTACTCAGTAGGTTTGCTCCCATGAAGCCTAAGGCAGGGCACCCTGTCCTCTGAGGATTTTCTTGATCTACTCTAATCCTCTTTTCCTGCTAAAATGAATGAATGTAGACATCTGGAGAGTAAGAGACATAACCACATGATGAGTGTTTTCGAGCCTACGCTGTTTTCAGTCATTGTCATTGAGTACACACATTGTGCAGGTGTCCTGCACACACACTGACGGGTTGCTAAAGTCTTCTGGAAGCTTTGAAGATGGATGGGAGTCACTGATGAGTTTCATTTCCTTTCCTGTTTGTCCTCAACTCTCTAAAAAGTGTTTGACTCAGCAGAGATGTCCCAAGGATGCACGGCTTTATTGTTTTTATAGCCTTTGCTGCTTGCTACCCGTCTGCCTCTGCCTCCCAGTACAGGGAAGAGAGTAGGAAGATTGAGGACACCGAGTCAATCAGTGTCCTTCCTTCCACGTACCAATGGATGAATGGACAATTTGAGTAAGGCACATCAGTTAAATGTAATCACAGTGTATGGCTGCAGTGAAAGCAACTTCTAATTCTGAAAGTCACAGCCAACAGGAAGCCAGTTCTTCTCAAAAGGGCAATAGCTCTCATCACTTTCGTTTGTAAAACTGTAAAGTTGTTGGGAAAATGCGGACAGGATTTATTGGTCATGTGGAACCAAACTGCCCTGATGTTCACTGTGCTGTGTGCTCAGAGTCCTGCAAAAGACTGTTTGTAGGTGTAATGACCTTCTGCTTCTGAATGAAGTTGTTCTGCAGGCCAGAAAAAGAATGAGCTCATTCTGAAGGTCTTCCACATCCCCCACCCTCCATGATCCATATGTGCATTGATCTTGATCCGGACAAGAGGATTTTGTGGAAAACAAATGAAGAGCCCTTTGCCCCCTTCTGTTCACGTTGGTATGGCTTCTCATTTGTGTTTCCAAACACGGAAGACCACAGCCTTCCTCAGCAAGGGCTGTAAAGAATCACGTGCACTTTGAAATTGTTGGAGGGAATGCATTTAAAATATTGATAGGGAGGGCATTGGTTTGACCGTTTTCAAGAAATTCTCACTGTTTTCTTGAAAAGGCAAAGATGGAGAGAAATATGCTGGATGGGAAAATAGACTCATCAGCTTGTTGACTACAGTCTCTGTGTTTTCATACTCAGTTCAGGGCAATTTCTGCTACCCTCTTCTCCTTCGCTACCAGGGGAACTGCCTCTTAAGACCAAAATCTACAGAAGTATCATTCAAAAACACATAAGTCAGAATTGCCGTGGTTGCTTTTAAAATACTCATTTCTGGATTTCATCTAGACTTACAAGATAGAATGAAGGCCTAGCTATCCAAACCATCCATTGAGAGTCTAGAAACAGGCAGGTGGCATGTGCTAAGAAATGGCCACTGACTTTTAACACCACTGAATTTATCTTGAAGACATAGTCATTCAGGATTCCTTACTGTTCTTAGTGCCAGGCATGTGGTGAGCTAAATGGAGCCATTGATGTCTCAAAGAGTAATTATACTGCCTTTCCTGGTTTTCTAATGCCTGCTTTGGGTTTAAGTATAACTATTAATACTGTTTTTTTTTGTATCCCCACCAGCAATATTTATTTGCTGTGCATTGCTCTACTGTACTTTGTCAAAGGTGAATGAGTACTTTGTAAGCACTCTTCAATATACAGACCCACCCCAACTCTCTGTTGATACACAGTACCTGGCCTCAAAATGTCTCCCAATGAGTCCACAAATAGTTGAACGAGAGTCTCAATTACCTCTCCACGAAGGTAATTATTACTTCTGCCATTTAAGTGAAATTTCAGTACATTGCGTATAGAAACACATTTAGGAGCATATTTCTGCTGTACCTGCTTCTATTCATAGGGTAGATTTAAAATTCCATTTGTGTCAGGGGATAGTGCTAAACTGTCCTTCTGCATGAATTTGGCTGCTAGTATATGAAATATTAAGATGAGCTCATTTTCTCCCTCAACTTCTGTAAGAGACAGAAGTTTGCTTAAAAAAGCAAAGCAAACAAACAAACCTCTTCCCTAACACCCAATTTTCCTGCTGCAGGGAGGGTTCTACGTCTGTGGTAGGCTAGTAACTGAGAAGTTCTATGGCTCGTTGAGTTAGGAAGTGTGCAGCCTTGGCACTTTGGAAGCCTCTTTATGGTCTTGAATGGGTTCTGTGGTATGTTTTGCAGCATGCTCTTTCTGACAAGGCGTGTGTAAAAGCCTTTGATCCAAAGACAACCTGCTTGCAGGAATGCCTAATCACCACCTTCCAGGATGCTTACTTTGTTTCTGAAAGTTTTGAAGAAGCCAAAGAAAAGATGAGGTAAACCTGCTCCTCTTCTTCCTTCTATAGAAAGTAACTTTTGAATTTCTCTGGCCGCTCCTTCTGTCTGTTTCTTGTACCTGTGGTGGTTGATCGTGTTTCCTTCTGTTTTTGTGTGTTCTACAGGGACTTTGCGAAGTCGATTACCCGTCCCTTCTCGGTATATTTCAACCCCTATACGCAGAGCATCGAGATTCTGAAAGACACCAGAAGCATTGAGAATGTAGTGCAGGATCTGCGCAGTGATTTGAACACAGTGTGTGATGCCTTGAATAAAATGAACCAATATCTGGGGATTTGATGGTTAGAACCAGTGTATTGTCAGCCTGAGCTCTTGGGGCTTAGCAACAATGCAGTCAATGTTACCCAACATCAATAACTTCCTGTGTCATGATGGCTAGTAAGCATGCATTCTGCATGTCTATACCCCTGTATAACTTAATACACAAAAATGCTCTAAGGAACTCATGCAGATAACCATTCACCATCTGAAAGATTGTGATCCCATTTGAACATCTCAAGTAGAGTTGACATTTCTGATTAGCGGAACAAACCGTAACTTAAGCAAACTGTGTCTTTTAAGATTTGTAGCAAACGTTCCTCACACAATTCCAGTTAGTGAGTTGTTGACCTTTTTCTTCCTTGGACCCGAGACTTTCCTCTGTGTTCATTAGATAAAATGAAAATAGTTGGGAGGTGGTTTCTATTTTCAACAGTATCGGTGTTATTTGAGATAAGCTAGAGTTTCTCCAAGCTTTGCATCACAGCAACAAAAGATTTCATATTCTACTTCAGAAGCTGTTCAGAAAGAAACACAGTGGTTGGGATGAATCCGGACTGAGTGTTCAGACAATGCAAGAAAAGAAAAATTTTGATAAACAGGATATATAGGTTGCACTGACCTTGTTGAAACCAATTTGTGGCAAGCTTCCTGAAGTGCTTTTGGATGGAAATACTTGGACAAAGAATATTTGGAAAGCTTAAACAGAAGGGACGAAAGTCTTGGAACTGTGAATGTATCACTAGAATAAAGTGAATTATCATTGCAGGCATTTGACTCCTTTCTCTTAGACTGAGAACCCCACAGGGATGTAAATAGCATCTCTGATTCCAAAGAGTTGGAAATGGAGTCATAGAGAAACAAAGGGATTTGCTTCAGTTAAGTCTGGTGAGATGTGCTGTGGTCAGAATCCACTGCCATTTTATGTTGGACTTCTGACAAATCTACTGTAGTGTACATGCATGTTTATGCTTTGACACAGAAGGAAAATTAATGCTTATATGACTAATGCTTCTCAATAAACACAAACGTTCCCCCCAACAGCGTATCTCTTATTTCATCTCACAGCTTGAAAACAGGCTCCATCAATGGGGAAGGGTCTATTTTCTCAAAGTCTGGGCAACTCAGGGTAAACAATAGTGATTTACTATAAATTTCTGGTAGTGCTCACTATAAATAAAAGATAAAGAATCTCCCAAAACCAACTAAGTGAGAAAAAAAAAAGCCCTGCTGAATCAGTTAATTTAATTATCTTCTAATGGGTTTTTTCGGGAAGTAGTTCAGGGGTTAGATGTTGTGGGAGGGGTAGGAAGAGAGGTATAAAAGAGCAAGATGGAAAACAAGTTGAAGTTAGTGTATTGGTTACTTTTCTGTAACTGTGTTAAAACACCATGACCAAGGCAAGTTAAAAAAGAAAGTGTTAAATTGGGGTTATCCTTCCAGAGAGTTAAATGATGGTGGGACAAAGGGATAGGGGAGGGAACAGCTGAGAGCTCACATCATCTCAAACAATGAGCAGGAGGCAGAGAATGGCGTGAGTCTATTGAACAAAGCCTGCTCCCAGTGACACACCTCCTCCCACAAGGCAAAACTTTTAAAAATACTTATTATTCACTTTATTTCCCAATATCAACCCCCTCCAAGTACTCCCTCACACAGATCCTCCCCCACACACCCCTCTCCTCCTTGGGAATGGAGAGCATCCCCACATCAGGTCACTGGACATCTTCTCTGAGGCCAGAGAAGGCAGCCCAGTTGGAGGGACAGGATCCACAGGCAGGCAACAGATTCAGGGACAGCCCCCACAGTGGTTGGGGGATCCACATGAAGACCAAATGATACATCTGCTACATATGTGCACGAGGAATGGAGGAGGTAGGTCCATCCCATACTCACTCTCTGGTGGATTAGTCTCTGGAAGACCTCATGGGTCCAGGTTAGTTGATTCTGCTGGTCTTCCTGTGGAGTCCCTGACCTCTTTGGGTCCCTCAATCCTTTGCCCAGCTCTTCCTCTAAGACTCCCTGAGCTTTATCTAATATTTGGCCGTGGGTCTCTGTATCTCTTTCCATTGGCTGCTGAGTGGAACCTCTCAGAGGACAACTATGATGGGCTACTATCTGCAAGCATAACAGAGTATCATTAATAATGTCAGGGATTGCCGGGCAGTGGTGGCGCATGCCTTTAATCCCAGGACTTGGGAGAGGCAGGCAGATTTCTGAGTTTGAGGCCAGCCTGGTCTACAGAGTGAGTTCCAGGACAGCCAGGACTACACAGAAAAACCCTGTCTCACCCCTGCCCCCCAAATAATGTCAGGGATTGCTTCTTGCCCATGGGATGGATCTCAATTTGGACCAGGCGTTGGTTGGGCATTCCCTCTGTCTCTGCTCTATTCTTAATAGTTTCAAACAGTTCCATTAACTGCAGACCAAGTATTCAAGCCACCCTATTTGTTGTGTTTTATAGAAACAAAGAGAAGGAAGGAATATTGTGGGGGAAGGGAATGTCTCAGCAGGCCTATGCTGAGGTATCTCTTCTCCCTGAGGGACCAACCACACAATGGTAAAGTATAGAATAGAGTTTATTCAGGACATGGAGAGGGGAGTTGAGAGGGCAGTAGAGATAGAGAAAGGAAGAGGGGGAGGAGAAGGGGGAGAGGGAAAGGGAGAAGGAGAGGGAGGAGAGAGAGAGAAGAGGTGTAGAGGTCACCCATGAGCATGTGGGGGGGAGGGGAATAGGGAGAGAGAGGGTAAGGAGAAGAAGGAGCAACAGAGCAAAAGTGTGTGTGTGTGGGGGGGTGTCAAGCAGCCTCTTTTACAGTGAGTCAGGCACACCTGGCTGTTGCCAGGTAACTGTGGGGTAGAGCCTAGACTAACCGCCAAAACCATTTCCCTCTTTGGTGCCCATATTTATCATAAGTCATTTAATCTAACTTTAAAAGGCCCTATAGTCTTTTAATCTCCATACTGTTCAAAAGTCCCAAATCTAAGTCTTTTCTGAGACACACCTACTGTAAAAGCATAAAGCAAATTATAACATACAATGGCACAAAAATATACATTAACATTCCAAAAGGGAAGATTCTAGGGCCACAGTGAAACAATCCTTGGCCAGCAGGACCAATCAATACCCATCAGGGAAACTCCAAATCTTGTAGCTCCGTTGCTGATGTCAGAGGACTTACGTGGCTCTGTCTTTCCAGCGTTGTTGCCTACTACATACTTCTCCTAAGATGGCTCTACTCCTTGGCTGCAGCTCTCTTTGGCACATGCCTCACAGCTCTGGCATCTTTAACACCTTGGGGTCTCTGACTCAATCAAGATTTCCCTTTCACAGCTTCATCCAATGGCCTTTTGTGGCTTCCATGGAGAGACATCCCTGCCACAGACATCCCCTGGCCTCGGAGTCCCTCTGTAACCTTGGAGGGAGATTTCACAATCCCTTTACTCATTTATCAGTCATGACTTTAAATCCAGCACCATGGGATACGACTGACAGGTCTGACTACTTGCTGGGGTGGAGCCTGGCCTCCTTGAGCCACATTTGTAGCAGCTTCCATTTGTTGTTCCTTCTTAGGAGCAGACAATTCCTTAAGCCACCTTCTGAGTTGGGTGCTGTTTCCTTCTTTTTACAATGCAGATTTGTTTCTTACTAATCTCTTAACAGTTAACAAGATTTAACTGTGGCATTAAGCTTGCCAGTGTCCTTTTCATCCCCAAACTGTAGCGTTTTCCATTTTTTTCTGCTCCACTCACTCTCTTTCATGGTGTACCCACATGAGAGTGATTATTCATAACTACATAACAGAATCAACATCAGACTGTCTTCAAATGTCCTCCACTAAAGAAATTAGTGATTTTAAATTTAGCCTCAGGCAGCCGCATTATTTGCCAGAATATTACAGGAGTGGTCTCTAGACCAGTTGCTAGTATTGTTCCTATCTGCATCCTCTTGAGGTGGATTCATCCACAGTCCACATCGCTCTCAGCACTACCACCTTCCAAGCTCTTTTTAGGGTGGACCGTTAGCCTCCATTTATATTACTCAGCAACTTTTCTAGGGCGAAGTTCCAAAGCCACATACATTGCTCAAAGAATACAAACCAAAAACCCCACAACAACATTACCATCAGCATGGTCAGACCTGTCACCGCAATACCCCATTCCTGGTACCAATTTTCTGTCCTGTGATAAAACACGATGGCCAAGGTAGCTTACACAAATAATTGCCTAATTGAGTTGAACAGATGTGGACTCACATCTTAAACTGCATGCAGGAGGCATAGGGTACATTAGGATTAGGCATAGAGTACAGGAGGTTTTTGAAGCTACAAAGTTGCCCCTGTGGCATGACTCCTACAACAAGGCCACACACTTCCCTCCCAAGCAATTCCACCAACTGGGGGCCATGTATTCAAACATATGAACCCATGGGGGGGATTCTCATTCAAGCCAACACAGTTAGAAACCTGTTTGGCTTGAAGCCTTGAGCAACTTACAAGGATGTCCCATTAGTAGCACATAACACACAAATTAAAATCAATTTGGACCTGTTATTGCTCAGATAACTTAGGTCTCGATATATGGAAAAGAAATGTAAGAAAGTTCAAATACATATCAGCCAGAGGCCAAATTAAGATGAAAATTCAGGGTCTAAGAGTGGATCTCTTAGCTTATTGGCAGAGTAGTTGCTTAGCAAGTGTGAGGGCTTAGATTCAATCTATAGCAGCACAAAACCAAAACCAAAGCAAAATAAACACACCAATGACCACCACCACCACAATCACTACAACTACTACCACCACCACCACCAAGAATAAATCTGCCTGCCTCTGCCTCCCAAGTGCTGGGATTAAAGGCGTGCGCCACCACCACTGCGCTGTAGCTTGTTTGATGCTCTAGGCAAAGTGTCTTGGGAAGTTATTGGTAGCTGGGAAATGATCAGACAAACAGGACACCAAGTCAAAAAGTTCTAGAATGATCAAGTAGCTGTAGATTTTAATAGTTTCATAGAGTCATTACTATACTTTCTCATACCTATTTTACTAGGTCTAAATGATCCTGAATATTTCCTGATAAATTACAACCCAGAATAATCTTCTGAAACAATAAACTCTAAAATGTTTAGAGTAAGTTGCTGAGTTTTCTTGGAGGAGAAAATTGGCTGTGAAATCCTAAATGTCTTCCATCCCTGCTGTTTCTGTGATTGAGTAGAGCTTCTAGCACAAGTCCTAGAGAGTGTTGTCCTATGCTATATGACTAAAACCAAACAGACATAAGTGGCCAGTGGCTTGAAGCACGGTACAAGGACAACTTCTTAGTCAAATGCACGAGAGAGAGAGAGAGAGAGAGAGAGAGAGAGAGAGAGAGAGAGAGAGAGAGAGAGAGAGAGAGAGAGAGAAATAGAGACAGAGACAGAAACAGAGACAGAGACAGAGAGAATTATATTTAATTGTAAACAAGTCCCCTAGACAAAAATAACATTTGAAGTGTCTTCTGCTTGGCTGGTTGTGAAATCTTCAGTAGTTTTTTAGAAATATGTGTAAGAACCTATTCTGTTTCAAAAATAGCAGGGCTGCAAAGTAAGCAGGCTTTCCCACAGAGCTTACATAGGTGCCATACGAGGAGGAGAAATTAAATGTTGCTTTTTAGATTTGCTCGCCATTCAGAATAGCAGTAATCGTGGCTTTCGCCCTGTGAAACAGTGGAATCATGGTTTTCATTTGTTGTGAGCATTTAACATGTAAATGACATTACAGCTAATGGTGGGAAAAAATCCTGTAAAATCTAATAGCCATTCTAGGAGAAGTATTGGTTGAAAGAGTTCTCAGGTGGAAATGATGCAACACAGTGACCACAGCAGCCTCTTGTTGTGCCTGATACCTGCTCTGTACAGCCATTTGTCTCAATTATGCCTTGTGACTTTAGGCTAAATTAAGTAGATCCGAGGGCAATTATAAATTTAAAGACCCTTGCTCACTGCCGTCTCATCGTGAGTCATCACTTCCTTTTGGCATTGCTTCTGACTTCTAAAATCAGCTAATCAGAAATCAACGGATATTTCACAGCAAAATCAAGTTTCTTATGTGTTGCCATTTGTAAGAGAGAGGCAAAAAATCTGATTAGTACAGGTTAATTTTGAACATTTTTAAACACTATGCAACAGATAGGGTATCTAGATAGGGTATCTGACTAATCTGTTTACTTAATTCAGTAAAAATGCAGTGGACCATATGTATATTTATTTCTTAAAAGTAGGAAAGTTTGACTAGAGCTTTAGTATTTTCTAACACAGCGGAAATGTTGCAGGTGGGTTTCTAGCTCAGTCTCATATGTTTACTGTGTAATTTAGAAATAATGCTTTAGAGAGACTCTATATCTGTGCTTGTCTAACTTGCACAATAGTAAATGGGCCTGATCCTAATAAATGTAAAATATTGAAACATTTACCAACATAAAGAGTCTAAAATGATAAAAAAAGAGAGAGTGCTTTAATGTAGAAGAAAATAGAAATGCAAAGTCTCATTTTCATACAGAGTCATGGCTCACATCACCTCATTGTCTTCATTCGAGGAAGAAAACATTAACACGAGATGCAGTCGCCCTCCCATTCATTTGATCTAATTTCCAACTTCCAGAGCGCCGAGGCACTGATGCTTACTCTCGTGAACCTTGTCTGACTTATAATGAAAAAGAAAGTAGTCTAGAGTTTTCTGGTGTGCTTCAGACTCCCCCACCCCATTTTCTCGTCTTCAATTTCCAGGGACAGTATCTCAGTTGGAAAAAATAAAGATTCCTATGTAGATCACCATATTGTAGGAAGAGGCAAGAGAATTAACATTGCATCCTGGCTTCTCAACATTAGGTTTGTGTATTTTTCCAAATAACTGGTGAAACATGAACTGGCGATTTTTTAAAATGCTATATAGTATCTCAAAACATTTTTCCCCATTGGCTTAGAGTATACCAGGATGTGTTTAGGGCGCGGGGATGAAGTGGAGAATTAGGCAGAGGAGGTTTATACCCACTTCAAATTTTCATTCTGGTGGGAAAGACACAGGTAAGAAACCAACCCATGTGATTTGAAATGATGACACCTCTTATGAAGAAAGTAATCACTGTGATCTGAGAAAAAGCAGTGGGGTTTCTGTAATGTCGTGTGTCTGTTGTGAAGAGAAGTTTCCTTGATGAGGGGTAAGGACTATACTTACATGTGGGTATAAGGACAGATATTTGGAGTGTAGCTGGGGATTATATTGGTTTAGTGAAGTGGTGGTTGTGTCTTCTCTAAGATGCATTAATTCCCTATCCCTAGGCCAGATTTCCAGTAGCAGGCATGCTTTTCCCCTTGGTGAGCTGGTCTTAAATCCAGTCAGAAAGCTGATGGTGACTGCCAGTGTATGCATGCCACTACCACACCCTTAGGGCTGTTGTGTTATACTGGTTCACAGTGGGTCATAGTGGGTCATAGGAGTCATGGCTGGGGTGGGCTACTGATTGCTTCCCTCCTTTGGAAGCTTACATGGCTGTTATAGAAAACAACATAAATCAAAATGCCGAGTTGTGGACCAAAGTCTTAATGGATATATTTATTTATTTATTTATTTATTTATTTTTTTTGCTGTTTCTTTTTTTTTATTCGATATAATTTATTTACATTTCAAATGATTTTCCTTTTCTAGTCCCCCCCCCCACTCCCCGAAAGTCCCGTAAGCCCTCTTCTCAATGGATATATTTATAATACACTTCTGTACCTAAGGCATATGGGGCATTGTGGAAGAAGGGGAGAGAAGGTCCTAAGAGCCAGGAGATCAGGGAGTATGCTGAGAGACTCTGTCTCCTAGTAATTTCAGAAGCCATATCTGTAAAATCTCACTAGAATGACTGCCTAAACTCAAGCCAAAAAAGACAACAATAGACATACCAAAGTGGACTTTTGTATGTACAAAGGGGAAAGGTCACAAGGCCTCAATCCTTCATAAAAGAACTACAGGAAACTAAGGAATCTTGTTTCCTGTAGCAGAAATAGCCTTTCAATGGGAGAAGCATGCTTATTAGTTATCCAAATGGTCAGCTCTGAAAATACACAAGTAACAATACAGATTGAACAGGTTATATGAAATATATACATATATATACACACACATGCATATGTATATTACATATATATATATATATATATATATGGCATACACATACATCAAATAATAAAAAGGAGGCCATGAACTTGAAAGAGAGGAAGGAAAGGCATATGAGGAAGGACTATTAAGTAAGACAGGTTTACCTGTAGGTGGCATTGGACCCAGAACCATGGTATCAGGAGCCAGGAAGGAAGAAGCCATGAATAGAGCATCCCATGAGGAGAGTGGCAGTCAGGTGACTGGAGTGGAATGATGGGAAGGTGGAATTCTGTAGCAGTCAGGGACACTCTTAGGGCACCATCATGACTGGACGACTGGAAGGGAGACGGTGGCAAGATACACTTTCTGTGAAGAGATTACTGACACTTCTGTGTGGAAATGAATTGGCATGGGGCTAAGAATACAAACAGTAAAACCAATAAGGAGGCCATTGCAGCACTGGGTTCTGCAGAGGCAGTATCTTGTTGGATCTAAATTCTAGACTGATGTGGTGGGTGAGAAATCCCAGAGGAAACAGCAGTAATTGGTACCCAGGTTAGTTCTCATTTGGTTGGAAAATCATTTAACCAATGAGATCCATCCTTTGTCTTCCTCAAATTCTTAAAATGCTGATAAAAGAACATGGCATTGAAATTTCCCTGGACAACACTTAGAAAGGCTAGAATGGAAAAAAAAATAGATATGTTCCTTGTGTAATTCAGACACCAGTGACAGAATATGAAGTAAAAATGGGTATTGTTGAAAAATATCGATGGTTCTGATATGTGGAGTAATTCAGAACAAGAAAAAAAAATCCTTTATCTCCAGGCAAAGTACACATCACCGTCCACCCTTGCTGTTTCTACAGGAGTGTGGATGATTTTGTTAAATCTATTTCTACTTTTCCCACTGCCCCCTGTCTCCCCATATGCATATTTTACACACTCTACAGAGGGCTCACTTGCTGGGTTCCTCCTCACTCCAAGAAGGATGAGTCTGGTGTAGCAGCTGGAAGTATATTTCCTTCTTTGGGAAGATTGCGGCGAGCCTGATGTTCAACCCAAGGGCATCTGTGGTTGTGGCGCCTGCAAGCAGCATCCTCATAACCCAGGCTGGATACAGTTTTTATAATTGAACAACAAAGGCATCTGGCAGATGTGGGCAGGGTAATTTGAAAGCTAGATGGCACAGAGAAATCAAGTTCATTTTCTGTCAAAATCAAATCTTAAAAAAAAAAAACAGATACAAAGCTAACCCCTATATTTAGTTTGAGAAAGAAAATTTTAATTTATTGGAAGGTGATGTGAATATCCTGACCCCCTTCCACCTCTTCTACGCCCATTCGACCTCTGATTCGCTTCTTAGCTTGGTCACATCCATGGAATTAGAAAGATGCTGATTCAGGAGTCTATTATCCCCAAAGGTTTGCAAGCCACTGAACACATCTAATGTACAGCTTGCCCAACTTTAGTGAGCAACTAACTTCACAGACGTTAATGAGGCCAATTATTGGCAGTTGAATTCAAAGCGAAGAACACATTAGGCTTGCCACTATAGTCGTTATTTGTTTATCGGGATTGATCGAGGCAAACCTCCTTTTGATCATTACATCTGATTGATCACTGCACATGGCATTATGAAAGAATGAGGTTTCCAAATCCGATAGCTACTGGGAAGAAAAATCTCTACCTTGCAAGGACAGAACACATTTCCCTATCCTGTTTCAGTACGAAAACCTAGCCATTAAAATGGAATAGATCCTAATTAGTCTCTTTACAAATCTCTAAAACTTTCAGTCTTTCTGGTAGAGCAGACCTTAAAAAGAAGCCCAAATTCTTCCCTTGCCCACGTAGAGTCAATATCAAAGAAAATAACTTGCACGGTAATACTTACTGCCAGAAATGAATGCAGACAGAGCAATCCTGATTTGAAGTGGCATTGGAAAGTATAATTTGATTCACCCAGCCAAATGATTACTGCGAGTACAGATCATCAGCAAGGCCCACTCCAGGACATTTGAATTGGTGATCAGCTGACAGCTAATTGCCAGCCTGAGTTTGCCTCTTGAGCTACTGCCTAGAAACAGAGGTGAGGGGGGTGGGGTGGGGGGAGGGGGGATCCTCTACTACTCCGGCAGACTTCTAACCGAGATAGAGGCCTTTTCCATGTTGGAAATATGTCTATTTGCGTAGTTATCCCTCTCCTTGTACCACCCAGTTGTAGCTGATCCAGCTCCCTGCCTTCTTTGTCCAGTAACTATATCCCCATTTCTTGGAGACCTCATGGCAGTGTCTTTGTTCTAACTTTCATATGGTTACTGTAGTAAATTGCATGACCAAAGGCAAGAAGGAAAGGGCTTATTTGGCTTATACTTCCTCATTATAGTCTATTATCTAGGGATTTCAGAGCAGGGGCTCAAGGCAGGAACTTGGGAGTCAGGAACTGAAGCTGAAGCCATGGAGGCATGCTGCCTACTGGCTTGCTCCCATGGCTTGCTCAGCTTGCATTCTTTTGCAACCAGGGACCACCTGCCCATGGAGGCATTTTGTGTGGGACTAGCACTTTCCACAGTGGGCTGAGACCTCCCACATTAACCAGTAACTAAGAAAACATCCCACAGATGAATCTGAAGGAGTCCATTTCTCCAACTGAAGTTCCTTCTTCCCAAGAGGCATGAGTTTGCATTAAGTTGACAACGTCTAAGCAGCATACTTCCTGTCTCAGCCTTCGGATGACAGGTTTGGGTCGTCACGTCTGACTTTGTAGTTTTCTTTTGTGATTCCCACTCCTGGCTCAGTTTATACCTTGAGTGGAGTTGATTCCATCACTTAACTCCAGCTTCTGACCAGAGTTTGTTTAATTGGTTTTGCTCTGCTTACAATGAAGGATTCAAGGGTGTCATCCTCCAAGTTTAGCCAACTAGAGCCCTTGAGAAAGAAGTGTGCTTTCTCCTGTGATGTAAGGGTGGCAGTCTGAGTCTGCATTTTACACAGACATCCACAGAAAGAAAGTAGCACCAGTAATAAAAGGCCCAAACCTTTGGTTTTACCTTTAATTATTTTGGGGGATTATAATTACAAGTTTTCTCTCTCCTTTTCATCACTCCAACCCTCCTATTCACCCTCCTTGCTCTCTTTCAAGTTCATGGTCTTTAAAATTTATTACATGCACATATGGTGTATGTATACTACATATAACTTGCTTGGTCTCTAATGTTACTTGCATGTATATTTTCATGGATGACCATTACTGAATGTTTTAACGACACTGTCAGGTTCATGGATTGACTGGAACTGCACATTTGGAATTGCAAAGTCTATGCGCCCTTTCTCCTCTCATTTTCCTGTTCACATTGCCCTATTCACTTCTGTTATTGGCAATGGGAATGTGTTTATACACAGGATCAAAGCATGGGGGGGGGCAAATGATTTTAGATCTCTTTCTTCACCTATCCCTCCTTGGTCCTTGGAACTGCAGTTTCCTTGAAAAGTTCTACTATCCCTTTGGCTTGATCTGTAAAGGTTTTCATGCCAAGCAACCCCCCACCCCCCACACATGTTTCTTGGTCTCAACAGCTCTCTGTAGCTCAAGTATGTGCCATCTAGCCTGAATATTCTCCTCTAGTTCTGAGAATGAGGAGACTTCATCCAGGAAGACATGGAGAGCAGAACTGCTCAACAGAAGTGTTTTTATAGGGCTGTAGGTGACAGGTTGAGATTCAGTTTGTAGGTTATTGATCTATCCCATGGAAAGAGAATATCAAAGCAACTGAACATAAACCAAGAGGCAGCTCAATAACTGGGTACATCTTTTATTGTTGTTGTTCTTCACTGCAGTTTTTCCTTAGGATTGACCACCCTTAAATCAACCCTCTCCCAGTGCTGGGGACATAGCTCAGTTGATAAAGGGCTTTCTACCTAAGCACAAGGACCTGAGTTCCATAGCCAGCACCTATAGAAAAGTTGGATACCACAGAGACAGAAGGGTCCTTGGGATCCATTGTCCAGTCAGCCAAGTGTAAGTGACGAGCTCCTGCTTTAGTGAGAACTGAAGAGTGTGATTGAGGAAGACACCCAACATTAATGTCTGGTCTCCTCTCGCATGTGCACATGTGTGCATGCTTATTCTCCATTCATGCAAACACACCTCCCCTCACCTCCAAACTCTCTCCCAGAGTATGGTAAATAGAACATGGACTTCAAAATCAGGTAAACGGAAGTCCAAATTCTTCTTTGTTTTGTCTTGGTTGCTAACTCAGTGACCAGAGTAGATTTATTAACACTTTCCAAGCTTCACTTTGGCTTTCTGGAAAGTGGTAATGAATATAGATAGTGTTTGAAGAATTATCTTAAAAACTAAATGTATAATTAGTCACTGGTCACTAAATGCTACGGTTACTTTTGAGAAATGCTTTGTTAGGAAATTTCATCATGGTGTGAATATCCCAGAGTGTATTCATGGGAATGTAAATGGTCTAGGTCAATAACTTGATGTGGTTTCTCAGAGCAATCAAGAAATGTGGTAAACACAAGATGGGTGAGTCTACTGTCAGCACAGTGCGATGATGTAGTGTTTACAGTCTCTTTTTTTAAAAAATGGGAATGCCCTTCCCTTAACTTTTGCTGTCAACTCAGCCTAGAGTTATCTTCAAGAGTGTCAACTGGAGAATTGCCTCAATTAGATTGCTTGTGGGCATGCCTATGGAGGCATTTTATTAATTGTGTATTAATGTAGGGAAGCCCAGACCACTGTGGGCAGTATATCATAGGTAGATTGTGTTCATCTATATAATAAACCTAACTGAGCAAACTGGAAATCAGCATTCCTCCATGGCATGTGCTTTAGCCTTTGCTTATGCTCCTACTCTGGCTTCCCTTGGTGAGGGATTGTAAACCTATAAGAATAAACTTTTTCCTCTCCAAGTTGCTTTTGGTCATGGTCTATATTAGTTACTCTTTTACTGCTGTTTTAAAACATCATGACTGTGATGGTTTGTATATGCTCTGCCCAGGGAGTGGCACTGTTAGAAGATGTGGCCCTGTTGGAGTAGGTTTTTCACTGTGGGTGTGGGCTTTAAGATCCTCATCCTTGCTGCCTGGAAGCCAGTCTTCTCCTAGGGGCCTTCAGTTGAAGATGTAGAACTCTCAGCTCCTCCTGCACCATGCTTGTCTGGATGCTGCCATTCTCCCACCTTGATGATAATAGATTGAACCTCTGAACCTGTAAACAGCCCCGATTAAATGTTTTTCTTATAAGACCCGCCTTGGTCATGGTGTCTGTTGGATTCCATAGCTTCCTGCAGCTATTACGAAGTGGGTTGCTGGAACAGAAGCTGAGGGATGAATAGGGAAGGGGCGAAAAGAAAAAGGGCCAAGACAATATTCACTGATCAAAGCTGGAAACTTTAATGGCGCCAGACCTTTTAACAGTTTGGGCAAACCCTTCCCCCCAGACTCCGGGCTGGGCTGAGTTCTGGTGGAAGTTGTCTAGCTTCTCTTGGAGGTCCTCGTCTTGACTGCTCTGGCAGCTGGATGGGTCACCTGCTTAATTCAGGAATTCCTAGACCTGGAGGAACAATGAACTTAACCTTTACTCCACCCTAGGTGGAGCAGGATCCTGGCTATCTGGGAGAAGTTAACCTTGACCATAGTAAAGTACACTCTTAGCACTCCACCCAAGGATAAAAATTCCTGCTTTAACATACTTCCCTATTATGTCCTAGCCACCAGGGATTGTCCTTGACCAACATCAAACTCAAACCATCTGCATGATTGCCCCAATATGGCTCTGTACATTTCCTCCCTTTTTTATTAATTGAAAACGAGGAGGTAGAAAACAAGTGGATAAATATCTTTCATAAGAAGGTGGGCCTTAACCAGGAGGGGAAGAATTGACTGTAATTCCTCTTAAATATTGTATAATGTCTTTTTCAGAGGAGGGGTAATAGGCTCCCTTATTATTTTAAGGACAGCCTCTCGACGTTAACCCCTATGCAATTAGGTGTACTTCCTGGGGACTCAGAAGCAGAAATTCACCTCCCCACGTGGTTCCTTGCTTCGCACGTCTCACTGGTGTCTGTTCAGACACCTAACTAAAACTCTAACTAAGACAATGGCCTAGCCAACTCATAGGAAAATGGGTTTATTTGGGCTTACAATTTCAGGAGGTCAGGAGTCCATCACATCTCAGCAGGGATGTGTGGCAATGGAAAGGCTTGGTAGTGGGACCAGAAATTTAGGGTTTACATGTTGAACTACAAGCACAAGCTTTTAAAATCTCAAAGACTGCTTCCAGTGATTCACTTCTCCCTAGATCACAGTTTCAATGCCCCCAAATAGTGCTGCCAACTAGGGACCAATGCTTCAAATGCCCAAGGCTATGGGGGATGTTTCTTAGTCAAACCACCACACTCCACTTCTTCACCGTAGGCTGATGGCCACAGCATAACGCAGATTGAATTTAAACTAGCTCCAAAAGTCCCCACAGTTTTTTATTCTCTACACTGTTTGAAAGCACAAAGTCTTTTCTGAAAATCAAGACAGTCTTTTCATAGTAATCCCATTTAAGATAAGAAAATTAAATTATATGCTTCCAATGTATAATGGCACAGAATATGCATTACCATTTCAAAAGAGGGGAATGGGGGCATAGTGAGGAAAAACTGTATCAAAGTAAGACCAAAACTCAGCAGGGCAAACTCCAAATTTTGTAGCTTTATGTCTTGTGTCAGAGGGCTTAGGCGTGTCTATCTCTCTAGCTTTTCTGCTGAAAACATCCTTCTCTCCCTTGGTCTGATTCTACTCTCTGTGTGCAGATCTCCTTGGCAAATGTCTTACAGCTCTGTAAACTCCAACATTATGGGGTCTCCAACTCAACCCAGGTGTCACTTCACACTTTCACAAAATGTACACTCAAGCTTTTCATGCTGAGCACCCACCACATGTTTCCTGGTCTCAACAGCTCTCTGAAACCACAGAAGAAGATTCTCTGAACCCTTTACTCATGTATCCTTCAGGATTCTAAAGATAGCACTGTGTGTAGAACATTGCCAAATCTGGCTATAAATTTGGGATATGCTCTGGTCACCTTGAACCACATTAGGAAGAGCTTTTGTTTGTTGATCTTTTGTGGGAGCATAAAGTTCTTTAGGCCGTTTCCTTTCCCAATTTGGAAACTTATCTGGGTTAGGTCTTGTCCTCCCCTATAGTCACTCTGATGGCTGTTCTTGGTTGTCAACACGACTAAATTTTGAATGAACTGAAACTCAAGTGTCTGGATACACCTGTGAAGGATTTTTCTTATTTAAATAATTTGAAGTGGGAAGACCAACTTTTAAATGCAGATCTTTTGAGGTGAGAAGATCTGCCTTTAATCTGGGCCACACCGTCTGATAGCAGCCTATATAACAGACATGGAAAAAGAAAGCTTTTGTTCTTTGCCCGCTGGCTCTCACTCTCACTGGCAAGTCCACTCCTTCACTGACATTAGAGCCTCCTTCTTTGGGATTCTGGTGTGTCCTGAAAACAATATGAGGCATCCAGCCATATGGACTGAACAGCTTCTGAATGTTGGACCTAACTGTGGTAGACGGCCATTGTTGGACTAGCTGGATCACAGCCTGTAAGCCATTCTAATAGATATACCCCCTCACCTCAATATTCATTCTCTCAGTTCTACTCTTGTAGAGAACCATGACTCATACAGTCACTTACTCTTACCAAATAGTATGTACTGCACATAAATGTATATGCTATATTTTATATAACTGGTTATGTGGTAATAATATCACTGCACATAAGCCAGGTTGTGGTGGTGCATACCTTTAATCCCAGCACTTGGGAGGCAGAGGCAGGCAGATTTCTGGGTTTGAGGCCAGCCTGGTCTACAGAGTGAGTTCCAGGACAGCCAGGGCTACACAGAGAAACCCTGTCTCGAAAAAACAAAAAAATTACTGTACATAAATATATGTGCTGTATTTTTATATAGATGGTTATGTGGTAGGTTTGCCTCTTAGGTTAGGCCTCTTCCTTAATCTCCTTACCTCTTTCAGCATAAGCCTTGGCAGCAACATTGAGTTCCCAGTGCCTTTTTTTTAAAATTTTCAAATTGTACATTTTATATTTCTTTCTGTCCTACTTGCTCTTTTTCATTGTAGAGCTGAATAAAACTCCTTATTAATAACCATGACAGTCAATATTGGTTTTTATTGAAATCTCCTCCACTAAACGAATTAATTCATTACTTTAAAATTCAGCTTCAGGTAAGTTCTTATAACATGGGTAGAAAATGGACACATTATTTTAATATCACAAGAATGGTATCTAGTTCAGTTGCTATTATTGTTTCTCTCTGAAGCCTCTTGAGTTAGGTGGGCCTTCACAGTCTGCAAAGTTTTAGCTCTATTATCTTCCAAGCTTCTACTAGCATGGCCTGTTAAGCTTTACTTACAATTTTAAACTCCTTTTTCTAGTCCAAAGTTGCAAATTTTTCCACATTCCTCCAAAGAAACATCATTGTCAAGCCTGTTATGGTAACACCCCACTTCTGGTATCAAATTCTGTCATAATTACTTTCCTATTGCTGTGATAAAACACCATGACCAAGGCAACTTGTAGAAGAAAGTGTTTGCTTGGGCTTACAGTTCCAGAGGGTTAAATATTTATCACCATGTTTGTGGGGAAAAGTGGCAGTGGGTAGACATGCCATCTGGAGTAGAAGCTAAGGGCTTGCATCTTGAACAAAAATCATAAAGCAGAGAGGTCACATTGAGAATGGTATAAAGTTTTTAAACCTTAAACTTGCCCTCAGTGACTCATTTCATTTAACAAGACCATACATTTTAAATATCTTCTATAGAGGGGTTGGGGTAAGATTTCTCATTCAAACTACTATGTGGTGTTTATTACAGGAACAGAGACAAAACTTAGCCAGTCCTCAAAAATAATGATAAAAAACATAGTGGAGGGACAGTCACTTACTATTATTATATACTATGTACCACACATAATTGTATGCATTATGTGTTTATACAGCTGGTTATGTGGTAGGTTTGTTTAAAGCAGTGCTACTGTGGAGATGTGAGTCATTCATTTTTACTATGACATCATGGTGGCTACAACCTCACTAGGTGTGAGGAAATCTTCAGCTCCACTCTACTCTTCATCAGCCATTGTTTTTGGTCTGTTCTTAACTATAATGTCATTATGTAGGACATTAGTGTGCATTAAATATGTACACATAGATTTTATTAATTAAGGCAACTTGGAGCTGAGCCATTTTACAATTATCTAAAGCTGAAAACAGGAGCTTAAGTGGTTGTTGGACATTGTGTTCCAGTCACCAGACCATCTACTAAACAGAAGGCCCGGGAAGCCTCATCTGTGTCAGAGGTACTGTGTCCTCGAGGCTTTATTCCAGAGAGCAATTACTCCGTGTTGTCTGTGACAAAAATAAAGTCCTAGTCAGAAGGAACAAATTAAGTTCAGAGTATAAATGTATTTTACTTTCCAAGTAGGGTAGGGAGGTGCTAAGTGAAATTGGAAATTGGAATATTCCGTGTTGGGAGAGCCGCTCCTTTCATCCTTGTAGCTAATGGACTGAAAAGAAAATGAACAATTGGTTTCATATGATGATTCTCTAAGAGTAACTGACAAGGTTTCCATTCCCGAGTTCCACTCCACATTCAGCTGCCTGTTTTGTAGTGCGATAATGCAATTATCTGACCATCTTTTGCATTGCATAAAGAGGATGCCTGAAATGTATGTGTGGAAGAACCACAGCTGCCCACCACCTACCTGCTGAAGGGAGGCAAAACGGAGCCTCCTCTACAAGTCTCGGAGTAGCCGTGTGTTTCCTCTCTGATGTCCTCTTCTTTTGAAAATTTACTTTTAGCAGAACACCCAGAGAGGGGAAGGAAACAATAACTGGATTCAGTTTTATTCCGAGGTTTATCCTTGCCTCCATTCTGCCTTTGTTGTGAATAAAACAACTTGGAAAAGATCTCTTATTCTAGCATAGCCTTATCAAGAGCATCTATCCTGTGGCTTGTCTTGATCCAAAGAGCTAAGCTGCCCATGGAGAAATTTGGCATATATTTGATTACCTCATTTTGGCAGATTTATTATTAAGATTGGTTCAATCTTAGCTTCACTTTCCATTCTTTTTTGTAGAAGCATTCTTATTGATTCCTTGTGAGTTTCATATGCACCACACTCCTGCTCATCCCCACCCCCATCTAATCATAACCTGCCTTTCACCCTTGCAATCTCCCCCCATAAGACACACACACACACACACACACACACACACACTGCATCGAAAACATCTCATTGTGGAAGCTGCAGTATGTTACAGTGTGCCCCACGGTATATCCCTCTGTCTACACATCTTCACTTGCAAATATTTATGCTGTGAGTCATTGGTCTGGTTCAAGATCTCTGGCTTCTGTGACACCATCAACATTGGATCCTCATCAGCACTCCTCTGGGTTTCCCTGTCGTTTCCCTGTGTCATGGAGATTCTGAAGCTTGGGGACAGCTGGACTGCAGTCACAACCTTTCGAAGATTACATAGACTTTTGCGGTGGGCCAATTCAGAGCTCTGGATCTGGGCCTGGGTGGTAGCTGAACCAGTCAGCCAGCTGGCTTTCCCTTATCTGCAGCAACAGCTCAAGCTCTTGTCCTACTCCAGCTAGGCCATCCCATGCTACCACTGGCAGGAGGCAAGGTTAGCTTTCTAGTTGTCATATCCTCTGGGCAGCTCACTGGCATCCATGCCTCCAGAGCTAGTTCCACTGTGTTACCCTGTCAAGGTGAGGAGCCAAAATGCTACAGCCCATGAAGGGCTGGGCCAGCTCTCCTGCTCTCACACCCTCAGGGCTGGTTCACCTGTGCCCCCTCCACCGGGAACTGGGTCAGTTCCATTGTGTTGTCCAGATGAGGTGCAGGGACCATTCTACCTAGTGCTATAGCCATTGGTGGGGGTGGTGGAGATGAGGGGTTGGGGTTGGGTGAGGAGGCAAGGCTAGCTCTCCTGCTCTCCTGCCTCCAGGACCAGCTCTCCAGGTGGCGGGGGAGGAGGGGGAAGGCATCACCCCTGTACCTATATCCATCACCTCACATAAGAAAGCTGCAGGCCCAGCTTTCTTGCACTCTCAGCCTCAGGGGTTGGCTCACCACACACCCTCGAGCAGGGTAAGATGCCCCAGATCTGAGTGTTGCAGTTGGCAAGGGGTAGAGCTAGCTCTCTTGCTCTCATGACCCCAAGGCCAGCTCTTCTGACTGCCACCGGTAGTGAGGAGGATGGGGAGGAGGGCATCACCCTCACACTCAGGCAACCTCACCACAGATGAGTGGGGAGGCCTGCTCTTCCTCACTCTGACTTCTGACTTACAGGTAGGAAGGCAGTTCCTATAAAGAAGAAAAGAAGAATGAGACCCCATTTATAGCCTTTTTTTGTAGTTTGGGCTACAACGATCATCTCATTTTGAAAGCCCCTATTTCTCATGAATCTCATCGTTAGGTCTTACCTGATCAGACGTAGGGTTGGCCTCATCTCTCATTTTTATCATCCTCTGGTGCATTCTGGTCTTCCATTCAAAGGTCTTAGATTTTTTGAGTAGGTAAAATGAACTCAAACTAAACTGCGTTGGCCTTCCTTTCTCCACACCCCTTAACCATGCTGTGCCGACATCATGTCAGATGCAGGCTAGAGAGAAGAGTCCCAGGATAGAGAGAAGGGAGTCAGTAGAAACAGGGATGAAGTGCTCAAGAGAAGTGGGAGGTTTAGGAAGGGGGTCCTAGAAGCTGGAGGAAAAAGAAACCCTTTTTATTTTAATTGATTAAGCTATTTATTTACTTTACACCCTATTGCAGCTTTCCCTCACCCCCCTCTTCCTAGTCTCTTCCTTTTACCACCCATCCTCCTCATCCACCCCTCTTCCCCTTCTCTTCACAAAAGAGGCCTCCCATGAACACCAACCGGCCTTGGCATATCTAGTTGCAGTCAGACTAGGGGCTTCTTTTATTGAATCTAGACAAGGCAGCTTTTAAGTGAAGCATCCTGAATGGTGGGTGCTGGGCTGAGTCCACATCTGTGGAGGTATCTGTGGGCACCTGGCACAGTGATGAGAAAAATAGTAACTGCATATGTGTGTGTGTGTGTGTGTGTGTGTGTGTGTGTGTGTGTGTAGTGTTATGACCCTGATGGGATTCCTGCCTCTCTCCCAGGAGTAGTATATTTCTTTCTTTTGAGAGCTAGGTAGGTTTCATTGTAGTATTGTTCCCATTAAGGTATGCTGCTGACATATCTTTGTGCAGACAGACGCCACATAGGAGGTTTGTGGCTCCTGCTGAGGGCAAATTCAGTCCTGATTCCTGTTTCTGTCTCAAACTTCTCTAAGACCATTTTTATTGGGGGCGCTGTGACCTTGCAGATGTGTAGGTTCATGGCACACAGCTTAGAAAATAAAAGCAGAAACAGAAGACTAAGAGGTCTATGTAGTGTCAGGTGCTTCCTTTAATTTCAGGGAGAGAGAGGCATACTCTTTAACTTCACAAGTGCTTCAGGGAAGGAGTCTCTGGGGAGATCAGAAAATGCTGTCTCTCAATGATGACATTCAAAGAAGATAGATGTTTACTTTTTCCGTCTCTTTTTGCTCAAGTAGAGTTCTTAAAAAAAGAGGTTAAGATGTTGCACTAGATAATCATTGTTTATTATTTAGAATAGCCTATATTAATCCGTGGGATATTGGATAACTGTACACTAACATTAATTAGCTTGCTTTGACAGGATTAGCCTAATAGCCATCATTTTTAGTATCAATGTTATATTTAAAGTGTAATCAAAGATAACATCTCGATATTGCCCTGTCATTTTAGAGGCACAGGATTATAAATGCCTTTAGTTTATTTTTAGAGTCATATTTTCTTGCTCTGCGCATGTGTGTTTGTCTATGTATGGATGTAGAGACCAGAGGCTGTCTTTGGATGCTTCTTCTGTTGCCCTCCTGCCTTAGTTTTTGAGCAAGCGTCAGTCATTGAGCCTAGAGGTCACCATTTCGCCTAGTCTGGCCGGTCAGTGCATCCTTTTACGTGGATGCTAGGGATGCCAACTCAGGTCCTCACGTTGGTGTAGCATGTACTTTATACATCGAGCTGCCTTGCTAGCTCCGTGATAAGCATACATATAGGAAGGAAAACAAGACTGCTTTGTCAGTCAGTGCAGGTCCCTACTATGCCGTACAGGAAATGGGAGTATAGTTAGTGGGGTCAGATAAACCAGTTGAGCCCCTAGCTTAGCTACTAAGTATCAAGTTCTGGTTTAACTACTTCATCCATAAAATGGAAACTATCAAATATACTGACTTTAGAGAAAACCTGTGTTATAGTTCAAGTACTTAAAATGGCATATAGTAACTGTCTCTTAGAGTTTTCTCGAATAGAAAAATATGGGACAAGCGTTTGCTTCAATGTTTGGCATATTTTGTAGACAAAGTAAGCTATCATTACACTTCCTATTGTTCTCTAGTGTTCTGTTAAAAGACAAATGGTTATTTCCTTGTGTTTTTTTTGTTATACAATTAATAATAAAGGTGCATAAAAATTGTCAAAAGTCAAAGATACAGAGAGTGGAGGAAAAAGTACAAACATTCACTTTTGTCTCTGATTCCCGGTCAAACTCAATAATTGACAACTTTTGATATAGGAAGGTTTAAGTTCTCTCTTCATCTCTATCCGTTTGTTCAAATCATTCTCTATGGTGATTGTCAGAGTTTGAGTCTGAAATGTCACATTTTGGGCTAATGTGTTTGAAAACTTGGTCCCTAACCTGGAAGGGCTTAGAGGATTGTGGACATAGACTTTTAGATCCAGCAAGTAGGTCCCTGGAGGTGGCTTTTGGTGGGCATATTACCCCTGCTTCTTTTCTATCACATTCTGTACTGCTGATCTGCTAAGATAGGTGAAAATCATCCACACATTCCTATCACCCTAAGTGAAGTTGTTCCTACCGTCATGCCTTCTGCACCATGATGGACTGTTGTCCTTAGAAACCATAAACCATAATAAGTCTCTTCTTTTTTTACATTTCTGCTGTGCAATTATTTTATCACAGTGATGGAAAGAATGACCAATATAATAACACTTTCTGTTTTTCTTTGATTTGTACAGAATTCTAAGTAGACACAGTTTGGAGTCAGGTATCGTGCTGTAAGTTTCTTATCTTCGTGCCCACTTTTCTGCACATTATACTCACATTCTTTGCTTAATGAGATTGTATTTGGGGCTGGGCTGTAGTGTCCAAATTGTGCCTTTGCAAGCATTTTTCATATCAAAGCAAATAAGTCATATATATATCTTATGCAACTGAATCACATTCAGAGTGCAAATAGGCCATCCATCGCTAACCATTTGTATCCCACAGACATTTTTATGTGTAATTTTTCATTATCACACCTATTGTCAGAAATAGCCTTTATGAAAAATACATTCTCCATTTATTTCTGAGCACATGTGGTTATTTCATGGGATGCATTTGTTTCTGAAAGTAGCATTTCAATGTCGGCGAATGCACACATTTGTAACTTTGATGGCAGTAGCCAGAATGCTGCTCTAGGAAACCTTCGAAGTAAGTTTGTCACTGATGGAAACACTTTAAAGACTACTGACGTTAAGAGTCCACACTTCCTCCATACTCACCAACATGGAAGTCGCTGGTGCTAATTTGTTTTGCCGATTGGAGAAGGAGAGAATAAAACATTATTTTATTGTTCAACTCTTAATTGCTAGTGAATTTGAATCACTTTTTAGCAGTTTGGAAGCTTTGTACCCTTGTTGTATATGTTAACTCCACTTGTTTTCAACTTTTCTTTCAGGACCTTTAAGTGGTCAGCTACAGTCCCATGGGTCCCAGTGGGTTTCCCCCCCCTACCTGCAGTCCGTGTTCTTTCTGCCATTTCTATCAGCTACTTTCTGTTGTTTTTCTCACGTTCATTGTTCCCTCAGCTGTCTCCCTGCCTCTATTGAGCCAACCAATCTACTGTCTTCTACTTTTCTTTCACTTCTGAGATTTTAATGTTGTCTTTATGTCTTTCATATCTCTGCTGAGAATTTTGACTACTCATTTGTCTTCGAGGTTACTTCTTGAAGCCTTCTGATGACAGACTCAGGTTAGATACCTTTTTATTTTATTAATTTCCTCTGACTTTTTACTCCAGCGGCAAAGAGGTGGAGCCCACTTTGGCGCTGCTAGCGGAGGGTAGGAGGTTAGATTCCTCATATAACTTCCACTGACTCAAAGATCAAGAAGGCCCCCTCTTACTTCTGAGGGTGGAGTGCCTGGTCACAGCTTCCTCTGTCAACATGTGGACACCACTGACAGTCACTACTTAGTAGCCCCTGATCCTCACTCATCATTGTCTGATGGCACCCTAGTGGAGAGTTTAGCGTCTCTCACTCTGAAGATGGAAGTCTTGGTTGCCCCTTGGCTTCTGCTATGGGGCATGAGCACAGTTTACTCTCCATGTGTGTCTGGTGTGTGTGTGTGTGTGTGTGTGTGCGCGCGTGTGCGTGTGCGTGCGTGCGTGTGTGTGTGTGTGTGTGTGTGTGTGTGTGTGTGTGTGTGTGTGTGGTACTAGTATAAATTTCCTCCCTACCTGCACTAATATTCTGGATTTCCAAATGAAAGACATACCCACAGCCTTTATATTTTGATATGCCTTAATCAGCTCACTGTCTGAGCCACTTATTTTTCCTTCTTATTAGATATTTTCTTTATTTACATCTCAAATGCTATCCCGTTTCCTTGTTTCCCCTTCAAAAACCCCCTATCCTATCACCACTCCCCCTGCTCACTAACCCACCCACTTCCACTTCCCTTACCTGACATTCACCTACCCTGGGGAAATGAGCCTTTACAGGTCCAAGGACCTCTACTCTCATTGATGTCCAATAAGGCCATCCTCTGCTATCCATACGGCTGGAGCCATGGGTCCCTCCATGTGTACTCTTTGATTGGTGGATTAGTCCCTGGAAGCTCTGGGGGTATTGGGTGCTTCAAATTGTTGTTCACCTTAAGCTCCTTGGGTCTCTAGCTCCTCCACTGGGGACCCTGTGCTCAGTTCAACAGCTGGCTGAGAGCATTCCCCTCTATATTTGTCAGTCACTGGCAGAGGCTTTCTGGAAACAGCTATATCAGGCTCCTGTCAGCAAGCACTTGTTGGCAGTGTAATATTGTGTAATATCAAACCCACAATAGTGTCTGGGTTTGGTAACTATATATTGGATGGATCCCCAGGCTGCGGCAGTCTCTGGATGGTCTTTCCTTCAGTCTCTGCTCTATTTGTCTCTGTATCTCCTCCAATGGGTATTTTGTTCCCTCTTCTAAGAAGGCCCCATTTAGTCTTCCTTCTTTTTGGACTTTGTTTGGTCTGTGAATTGTATCCTGGCCATTTCAAGCTCTGGGCTAATATCCACTTCTTAGGGAGTACATACCATGTGTGTGCTTTTGTGATTGGGTTACCTCACTCAGGATGATATTTTCTAGTTCAATCGATTTGCCTAAGAATTTCATGAATTTATGGTTTCTAATAACTGAGTAGTATTCTGCTGTGTAAATGTACCACATTTTCTGTATCCATTCCTCTGTTGAGGGACAGCTGGGTTCTTTGCAGCTTCTGTCTATTGTAAATAAGACTGCTATGAACATAGTGGTGCATGTGTCCTTATTACATGTTGGAGAATATTCTGGGAATATGCCCAGGAGTGGTATAGTTGGGTCCTCAGGTAGTACTATGCCTAATTTTCTGAGGAACCACCAAACTGATTTATAGAGGGGTTGTACCAGCTTGCAATCCCACCAGCAATGGAGGAGTGTTCCTCTTTCGTCACATCCTCTCCAGCATCTTCTGTCACGTGAGTTTTTGATCTTAGCCATTCTGACTGGTGTGAGGTAGAATCTCAGGGTTCTTTTGATTTGCATTTCATTGATGACTAAAGATGTTGAACATTTCTTTAAGTGATTCTCAGCCATTCAGTATTCCTCAGTTGAGAATTCTTTGTTTAGGTCTGTATCTCAATTTTTAATTTGGGTCTCTGGAGCCTAACTTCTTGAGTTCTTTGTATATATTGGATATTAGTCCCCTATTGGATGTAGGATTTTCCCAATATATTGGTTGCATTTTGTCCTATTGACAGTGTCCTATTCCTTACAGAAGCTTTGCAATTTTATGAGGTCCCATTTGTCAATTCTTGATCTTAGAGCCTAAGCTATTTGTTTTCTGTTCAGGAATGTTTCCCAAGTGTCCATGGGCTCTTCCTCACTTTCTTTTCTATTAGTTTCAGTGTGTCTGGTTCTATGTGGATGTCCTTGATCCACTTGGACTTGAGCTTTGTACAAAGGGATAAGAATGGATCAATTTGCATTCTTCTACATGCTGATTGCTAGTTGAACCAGCACCATTTGTTGAAAAGGCTATATTTTTTTTCCACTGGATGGTTTTAGCTTCTTTGTCAAAGATCAAGTGACCCTAGGTATGTGGGTTCATTTCTGGTCTTCAGTTCTATTCCATTGATCTACCTGCATGTCATTGTACCAATACCATGAAGTTTTTTTTTTTTTTTTTCATCATGATTGCTCTGTACTACCGCTTGAGGTCATGGATGGTGATTCTGCCACAAGTTCTTTTATTGTTGAGAGTAGTTTTTGCTATTCTGGGTTTTTTGTTATTCCAGATGAATTTGAAAATTGTTCTTTCTAGCTCTATGAAGAATTGAGTTGGAATTTTGATAGGGATTGAATTGAATCTGTAGATTGCTTTTGGCTAGATGACCATTTTTACTATATTAGTCCTGCCAATCCATGAGCATGGGAGATCTTTCCATCTTCTGAGACATTTCTTTCAGAGACTTGAAGTTCTGGTCATTCAGATCTTTCATTTGTTCAATTAGAGTTACATCAAGGTATTTTATATTATTTGTGACTATTGTGAAGGCAGTAGTTTCTCTAATTTCTTTCTCAGCCTGTTTATCCTTTGAGTAGAGTTATGCATGGGATTATTTCAATCTTCTTATATCTGTTGAGGACTGTTTTGTGACTGATTATATAGTCAGTTTGGAGAAGGTACCACAAAGTGCTGAGAAGATGATATATTTTTTGATTTAGGATGAAATGTTCTATAGATATCTATAGATATAGATATCCATTTGGTCCATAACTTCTGTCAGTCACCGTGTCTCTATTTATTTTGTGTTTCCCTGATCTCTGTCCATTGGTAAGAGTGAGGTGTTGAAGTCTCACACAATTATTGTGTGAGGTACAATGTGTGCTTTGAGCTATAGTAAAGTTTCTTTTATGAATATGGGTGCCTTTGCATTCAGAGCATAGATGTTCAGAATTGAGAGTTCTTCCTGGTATATTTTTCCTTAATGAGTATGAATTGTCCTTCCTTATCCTTTGTTGATAACTTTTTAGGTTGAAAGTTGATTTTATTCGAAATTAGAATGTCTACTCCAGCTTACTTCTTGGGACCATTTGCTTGGAAAATTGTTTTCCAGCCTTTTACTTTGAGGTAGTATCTGTCTTTCTCACTGAGGTGGGCTTCCCAAATGTTGGGTTCTTTTTACATATCCAGTTTGCTAGCCTATGCCTTTTTATTGGAGAATTGAGTCCAGTGGTATTAAGAGATATTAAGGAAAAGTGATTGTTGCTTCCTGGTATTATTGTTGTTAAAGGTGGAGTTATGTTTATGTGGCTATCTTTTTTTTTTCTGAGAGGAAAGGGTTTATTCAGCTTACACTTCTGATCAGCACTTACATTGCTGATCATCACTAACAAATGTCAGGACAGGAGCTCACACAGAGGAGGAACCTGGAGGCAGGAGCTGATTCAGAGACCATGGAAGGGTTCAGCTTACTGGATTCTTTCCCCTAACTTGCTCAATTTGTCTTCTTATGGAATCCCAGGACTACAAGCTCAGGGATGGCACCACCCACAATGGGCCCTTGCCCCTTTATCGCTAATTGAGAAAATGTCCCACAGCTGGATCTCATGGAGGTATTTCCTCAAGGGAGGCTCATTTTCTGTGATAATTCCAGCCTGTGTCAAGTTGACACACAAAACCAGCCAGTACCTTATTGGTTTGATAATGGAAGACTACTTGTTTTTTTTCCTAGGGTGTAGTTTCCTTCATTGTGTTGGAGTTTTCCATTTATTATCCTTTGAAGGGGTGGATTTGTGGAAAGATATTGTGTAAATTTGGTTTTGTTATGGCATATCTTGGTTTCTCCATCTATGGTAATTGAGTGTTTTGCTGGGTATAGTAGCCTGGGCTGGCATTTGTGTTCTCTAAGGGTCTGTATGATATCTGCCCAGGATCTTCCAGCTTTCATAATCTCTGGTGAGAAGTCTGGTGTAATTCTCATAGGTTTTCCTTTATATGTTACTTAACATTTTTCCCTTAATGTTTTTAGTATTCATTTTTTTTTGTTTTGTGCATTTGTTTTGATTATTATATGATGGGAGGAATTCCTTTTCTGGTCCAATCTATTTGGAGCTCTGTAGGCTTCTTGTATGTTCATGGGTATCTCTTTCTTTAGGTTAGGAAAGTTTTCTTCTATAATTTTGTTGAAGACATTTACTGGTCTTTTAAGTTGGAAATCTTCACTCTCTTCTATACCTATCAGCCTAAGGTTTGTTTGGTCTTCTCATTGTGTCCTGGATTTCCTGGATGTTTTGGGTCAGGAGATTTTTGCATTTTGCATTTTCTTTTACTGTTGCGTCAATGTTTTCTATGGTATCTTCTGCACCTGAGATTCTCTCTTCTATCTCCTGTAATCTGTTGTTAATCTATGACTACTGATTTCTTTCCTAGGTTTTCTATCTCCAGTATTGTCTCCTTTTGTGATTTTTTTTATTGTTTCACCTTCCATTTTTAGATCCTGGATGGTTTTGTTCAGTTCTTTCACCTGTTTGGTTGTGTTTTCCTGTAATTCTTTAAGGGCTTCTACCTTTTTACCTGTGTTCGTCTGAGGTTTTTTTAAGGTAGTTATTTATGTTCTTTTTAAAGTCCTCTATCACCATCATGAGATGTGATTTTAAATCCAACCCTTGCTTTTATGGTGTGTTGGGGTATCCAGGAATTTCAGTGGTGGGAGAACTGGTTTCTGATGTTGCCAACTAGTCTTGGTTTCTGTTGGTAACATTCTTGTGCTTGCCTTTCGCCATCTGGTTATCTCTGGTGTTAGTTGGTCTTGCTGTCTCTGGCTGGAGCTTGTCCCTCCTGTGCACCTGTAATCCTCTGTAATCCTCCTGGGAGACCAACTCTTTTGTGGGATCTGTGTGCAGATGGCAGTGGAGTCACTTAGCTCCCAGGAGTAGATGGTGACTGGAAGGACCCTGTCCTGGCTGCTCCACTGATTTTATGCCCTGTTTGCTCCTAGTTAGTCATTGGAGAGAAAAATGGAGATCTTACCTCAGCTCCCAGAAGTGAAAGCACTGCCTGGGAGATCACTCTTTCCTGATGGGCAGTGCACAGAGGGAGGTGGAGCCACCTGATTCCCTGGTGCAATTGGTGACCAGTAGGATCCTGTCCCAGCTGCTTAACTGTATACCCTATGTGCTCCTAGCTGCTCCCCTCTGGACAGTTATTGGAGAGAAAGTGGAGACCTCACCTCTGTGCCCAGAAGTGAAAGCACTGCTGGGAGATCACTCTCTCTCTCCTTGTAGGCTGTGCACAGAAGATTGTGGAGCTACCTGGCTCCTGGGCCCCAAATCATTGGACCACTTTTTAATCTCCATGGCTAATCCACCTCCCTCTGATAATCCTGAGTTACTACTTATTAAATCTTAAGTTCCACTTTAGTTACCCTTTTGTGGTTCTGTGGTGAAACTCAGGATTATACACACACTAGCCAGTGATCTACCATTTAGCTGTTACAACCCCCCTACATCCTACAGAGGATTAAGTTCAAGAATTATGTAGCTTAATTAGAAAAAACACACTGTGAGCAAATAATTGAATCTGTCTATTGCCTGGGTTTATCAGACTAAAGGGGATGATTATGGAAAGGCAAGTATGATAAAAATCTATAACTTCAGATGATAATGTCAGTTATAGCTCATAAACTGTAGAACCATATTCATTCAAGCACTGTTAATTGAGCCCCTCTAGAAGTGATGGGGAGATGTGCCAAAATGTGGGCACTTCCATTAACTCAGGATCAAGGTAGCTGGGAGACAGAACCACTCATAAATGTATCATCTGCTGTCAGAGGGAGAACGTAGCCAAAATGTGATAGAATGAATTCGTGTGGTTTCCTGAGCTGTGTGCTCTGTCTTGTGCTTAATGAGGAGTTTCTGAGGGTCTGGGGGAGACGGCTCAATCACTAAAGTGCTTGCTGTGCAGACATAAAGGCTTGAGTCTGGATCTCCAATATCTACATCTGACCGCAGCAATGGGAAAGCAGAGACAGGAGGATCCCTGAACTTGGATCGACAGCCACCCTAGCTGAAGTGAGAAGCTACAGATTCACGGAGGGAATGTGTGGCTGGAGGGATGACTCCATGGCTGAGAGTGGGACCTCAGTTCGGTTCCCAGCATTCACGTCAGGCAGCTCACAGCCACCTATCCCTCCAGTGTGGTGGTTTGAACGTGCTTGGCCCAGGGAGTGGCACTATTAGGAGGTGTGGCCTCGGAGTAGGTGTGGCCTTGTGGAAGGAAGTGCGTCACTGCGGGGGTGGGCTTTGAGACCCTCCTCCTAGCTGCCTAGAAGTCAGTCTTTTTTTGCCTTTGGAACAAGATGTAGAACCCTCAGGTCTTTTAGCACCATGCCTGCCTGGATGCTGCCATGCTCCTGCCTTGATGATAATGGTCTGAACCTTTGACCCTGTAAGCCAGCCCCAATTAAATGCTGTCCGTTCTAAGAGTTGCCTTGGTCATGGTGTCTGTTCACAGCAATGAAACCCTAACTAAGACATCCAGCTCTGACCTTCTTTGACACTTGGGTTCACAGTGCCCCACCCTGTCAATTAAAAATAAATCTTAATCAGATTGAGGAAAACATCAGACATAGACCTCTGGTCTCCACATATACAGTGTACTCATGTGCACATGCTTCCGCACACATACAAACACAAACACAAGCACAAACCCTCCCACTCTGCCATCTGCCCCAACACAAGGAAACAGCAAAAATACTATTCTAACTCTTGAGAGACATCTTTAAGTTCATCCTGAAAGCTGCCAACATTCGACCTGCACAAGTACTTAAATAGGAGACCTACTGGAGTTCTCCAATAAACCTGCTTTGTGTTTTGTCTTTGGTTCTTTTTAGTTGCTTTCCATGGGAGAGACATTTCATATTTCTAAGTAGAGTATATATTTTTGCAAGGAGGAAGATTACTCTGTTCACAAGATTCAGTACCACATTTTGTGGAGGGAAAATGCTTAACAATAATTCTTTGTCAGAAGGCCAGGATAAGCTTCTGAAAATCTAGTTATATGAGCTTCTGTCCTGTGTCCACTTCTTCAGGAGTAACCACACGCACTGTGTACTGGGGGAGACTGGAGGGGGAGAAACTTAAATTAGATGGGTGCCAGGTTCACATGTGGTGAGTATGTGGGCAAAGAAAACACACTCTGGAATAGCTTTGGAGAACTGGTTCACTTAGAGGGCCCGGAGAAAGGGGTATTTATTCCCTTAGGGAGGTGGCCAGGGTCTCTGGGGCTAGGTTTGTGTGGCCATGTTCAACTGGTGGCGACAGCATTGTTGGAAGATTCCTTATCTGCATACTCAGGGGCTGTGCACGCATGCGCGAGTGCCATGTGATCCTCACATAGTCAGATAAAGAGTGAAACCTGATAATTGTCAGGGTAATAAATTCTTACTAGGATTGATGGTGGGACATGACGCCAGGTTGTAGGGGAGGAGGGAGCCAAACCCTTCTCTCCTTATCGGAGATATCCTGGGTTGAAGCTTTTCCTTGACCCTTCCTCCATAGTCCTGGGATGCTATGATCCCAGATTGATCAGGACTTTGAAAGAACCAGAGATTGGTATAAAGACTATTTAATGGTAGATAGGAGAACTGCCTTGGGTCCTATGAGAAACTGCATGGACCACGCCCCTAAAGGCTGCCCCATAGACACGCACGCATTTCCCTGTTGTTCCCCATTGCTGCAAATCAGCCTCCAGGTTCAAATGACAGCCTTTTGAGATTCAAGGAGTCATATTTCTTTTTGACGGTGTTTTCTTTAATTTTAAAATTTGCCTTCAAGTACACTTTCTGTGATACTCGGGAGAGGAATCAGAAGACGTTGAAGTTTTAGGGGACACTTAAAAAATATTCTGGAAGTCAGAGAAAGAGGAAAATGACTTTAAGTAAAGCTGTGTTGTTTATTATTTATCAAGTACACACACAAAGCTGAGTCCTCTGAATATGCTGCGTTGTTCACCTTTACAACAACCTTATGAGGCGCGGCTTTTTATTATGCCCTTTCCTGCCTTTTTAAAAGTAAATTGTACGAAATTCGGAGAAGTTAAATAAAACGTATCCAAGGTCATAGTGAGCGCTGGGATTGCATTTTGAAACATGTCTGACCTTGAGATATTCCGTTCTTTGTATGGTGAAGTGATGTTGGGGGTGGAGTTGCATAGGCAAGACCCGATATCTCATCTAAAACATCTCATCTCGTCTAAAACAAGGGCTATCCACAGCCTCGCTCCAGAGTGAGGTTTCTCTGACTGACTTGAGAAACTTATACTTTTTAAAATTTGAGACATTATTTAGTTCCTCCTGTCACTAAGCAGAAATAGGAATGGCTGAATCTTAGGTCTTCTTGGGATCTGTAGCACCACTGCAGGACTATGGGATATGTGGAGGAAAACCTGTTTTTGATCACAGCCGTAAAAGTCCGTAGTTTCTCTTCTAGTTTCATTTCTGTTGCTATGGTAACACCCTGCCCCTGGGGGCGGGGAAATCAGGGAGGGCTCTGTGGCTTACAATGCCAGGGTACAGTCCATCAGAATCCAAGGTGAAAAGAAGCTGAGACACATCGCCCGATCACAACCGCCCACTCTTCCTGGTTGCTTCTTCAGCCGGATCTCTCTTACACAGTGTAAGGTTTATCCACAAAATGCTGTCCTCTACCCTGGTCAGCAATGAAGACAATCCTACATGCTAGACGTGCCCAATCCTACATGCTAGACGTGCCCACGCGCCAACTCCATCTAGGTAATTCTTCATCGAGACTCTCTCTCTCTTCATAGGTGACTCTAGATTGTGCGAAGTTGACAGTTCAAACGAACCGGCGCCTTTTGCCAGACCCACAGTCCTCACTGAAATAAACTGTTGAGTAGCTCATTCAGCCTCTCTGTGCTTCAGTTCCAGTGCAACGTAGAAGCATCAGAATCTGATATTTCACAGGACAACCGCGATGGTTAAATCCCTTAAATGGCAAGATGATGTAAGGCATTCAAACTGCTCCAGGACAGCATACATGCTGACATCACCAAGTGCCTAGTAGTGCGATTTGCTCTTGTCATTGTTACTAAGTTTTGCTCAGAGTGATGGTAATGATATCTGTGGAAGGAACAAGACTAATTCCAGGGACTCTGGGGCTCTTTCTGCTTTTATTCAAATGTGTTCAGATTTAATGTGGCTCATTGGGTCCAATTAGTTTTCCTGATGCTTAGCTACTGGGACTCCAAAAAGTTGCCCCCTCTGGCCAACCTTAAGTGGTATAGTGCATTTTAAGTTTAGAGTATCTCTTTCCTAAAACTCCATTTTTGACTGGCTTGTTTTATTTTTTGAAAAAGATTCTGTTTTTATTTTATGTGTGTGGGCGTTTTGCTTGCATGTATATGGCTGTACCATGTGTGCAGTACCCATGGAGGCCAAAAGAGGGCGTTGGAGCCTCAGGAACTGGCGTTACCTGAGTCTTTTATCCAATTGTGGATTCTGTGAATTGAGCCCAGGCCCTGTGAAGGAGCAAGAAGTACTCTTGAACACCGAACCCTTGAAATTTATTTTTGCTTTCTTACTATCCACAGGAAAGGATTTTGTTCCTGCAGTTTATTTTTTAGAGTTTATTAGGAAATGTACTAACTGTGGAATTGGAGTCAGACCGGACATTTTAAAAGCAGATCTGAGTTCTTGTGTTGACTGGCATTAACTAAGTAGGGGGAAACAATTTCATCTCACTGAGCCTCAGTTTCTTTCCCTGTGTTCAAAGAGCTGGTGTACTAAGCTTCTGAGCATGCCTCAAGGTCATCCTCATGTCCTTCCGTTCCTCTCCTCCATGTATAACCGTGAGATTGTTCGTAACCACAACCAGTGGATCCAGAGAACAGAATCGAGGCAAGAACACTTGGGGTGATGGAGAAACATCTGGAGACAGGCTTCAGGAAGCAGCTCGCTTAAATGGGGGAAGGGGGAGCAAAGTCTGTTTAAACCTATGAGGTGAGTAGGGGCTATCCCGGTGGGTTGTTCAACATTGATATGGGCCAGGGAGCCAAAGATGCGTCACTTGTATAAGGAGGAACTCCAGGTGCTGTTTGGACATGACCTTATAAGAAGAGAGGAAGTTTAACCTGGCTGTGATTTCCTCTGGTATAGGTAAAGGATGGGGGACAGGTGAACCGGTCTAACTGTGCAGGGGGTGGGGTGGGGCATGGGGCTGGAAGGGCAGGGCAGGACATGCAGGCACGAGGCAGGGGAGGGAGGGATCCCACTTCCTACAGCTCTTGCGACAAGATTTCTGGGGTTGGACAGGACTCCACCCAACTCCTGACCCAGCCCGGCTCCTCCCGGTTGGTACCACAGTTCCCCTGACACACATCCCCTCCTATTAAGGCAGCTTCTTTCGAACCTGAGCTGTAACGCTTGAGTTACCCAGGTAGACAGGTCGTTTACTTCCATCTCCTTGTCCGTGTTCGCAGCTTCCTGGGTTCACAGATAGGGCTCTTGCATTAGCGGCAGCAGTGCATTGGTTTCTGTTGCTGTTCTAACGAGTAACTACACACCTCGTGGTTTAAAAGATCCAAATTTTAGCATCCCAGGGTCTCCGTGCTTACAGGTCTGACCCCACAGAGCCACTGGGCTCAAAGGAAGCTGCTGGGGGTGGGGGGAGGGGCGGCTGCTTTTCTTGCTAGAAGCCGGAGGGAGAGCACATTTTCCCACTAGCTGGGGGCAGTACTTGGCTCACGGCTCCGGTCTTCTGTCTTTAATGTCATAAGGATGGGGATTAGATCCTCACACAGCATTGCTCTGACTGTTCCTCACTGATTCCCTTACTCCTCCGAGAGTCTCCTTTTCATCCCCAGGAGTCCTGTGATTACACTGGGTCTACTGAACAGCTGCCCAGTTCAAGACCAGCTGAGGAGCGAAGCTTAATCCCATCAGTAGCCTAATTCTGCCAGCAACTGCAGTTTGCTTTTCCACAGTACCGAAACTATTTGAATTGGGGGAATTAGGATTTGCATCTAAAACAATAGCTGGTCCGTGTAGACTTAACACACAGCTTCCTCTTTCTCCTGTTCTTTTCATAAGACTAAACTGTGAAGAGTTTTGAAGAAATCAACAGCGGCTCTAGCGAAGATTTACCAGATGTCCCAGGATTGTCACGTTAGGTCTGCAGGTTTTCTACACAGTCTGTTAGGTTAACCTTTCCAATAAGGAGGAAATTCCTGCTTTCTGCTCACGATTCTTAGAACACAAGACTTATTAGGACAGAGTTTCTCTTCCTTAATGACCTTAGAGATTGCAGAATTCTCGTTAATTACTTAAAAAAAAAAACATTTATTTTCCTATCTTTGGGTTTATTCAGGTTGACGTTCAATTTTCTCCTTGCCAACACTGGGGTTGATGAATAATAAATCTGCATGCCCCCAAATTACAAACTACAGAATTAAACTTCGAGAGTGGAAAAATACCATGTTATTTCCTAAAGTTATTTATTCTTCCTGAGCAGCTGCCTTTATAGGCCTGGGGTTGCGGAGATAAGTGGGAGACTTCTCAGTTTTCAGGTTCTTTACTCCAGTGGGAGATTACATCGAGTAAACACCTTTAGCCATTTTATTGCTGCAACAAAGTACTGGAGACTGGGTAATTATTAAAGGAGAAAGCTATTTGGCTTATAGTTCCCGAGAATGGGAAGTTCAAAAGCTTGGTTCCCAGATCTGTTTTACATCCAGAGAGACCCATTGGCCACATCATAATTGGCAGAGGGTGTCATAGATCTGTGATCAGTAATTAGGACTAAATGATTTTATGAGGGCAGGGTTCCCACAATGACATTAGTGGCTTTACAGGAAAAAGAGATTGAGCAAAACAAATATGATTGAGTAAAACAACGTATTAAAAAATTGTAGGGCAGTGCCTCTCACATGGTAAGTGTTAGATAGAGTCCTATTATTCTTGCCTGATGTCTGGCATACCTGGACCAAGTATGATCAGGACAGAATTGTATTTAAGATTTAAAACAGGCAGCTCCAGGTACACAGAGATATCCCGAATTTAACATCACTTGGGACACAGACCACCAGGCTTCTGCCTGCGCCCAAGACCTGGGCAGCTCAGCGGTGCATCTGTGTGCCAACCCTGACATGGGTCATTTGTTCTGCAGAGTAATCGGCACTTGGAGGGGCTCCCCGCTGACATCTTCACTCCTAGACAGACAGGATAGGCAGCTCTAGGTACACAGAGACAACCCCGAGTATAACATAGCTTGGGACAAGGCACACCAGGGTTCCAACAGCACCCAAGAGTAGAGCAGCCCATCAGCAACCTGTGCTAGGAGAAACCCAGTCATCCAGAGGAGCAGAAATAGCATTACAGGCTTACAGAGGTTCAAGCACCAGCCAGTGACAATAGGACCAACTAACGCCAGAGATAACCAGATGGCAAAAGGCAAACGTAGGAAGTTACTAACAGAAATCAAGGCAATATGGCAGCATCTGAACCCAATTCTCAGACAACAGCAAGTCATGGATACCCAAACATACCAGAAAAAACAAGACTTGGATTTAAAATCACTGGGCATGATGCTATTAGAGGAACACAAGAAGGACATAAATAAATCTCTTAAAGAAATACAGGAGAAAATGGATCAAAAGGTAGAAGCCCTTACAAGGGAAACACAAAAATCATTTAAAGAAATTCAGGAGAATATGAGTCAATAGATAGAAGCCAATAAAGAGGAAACACAAAAATTACATAAAGAAATACAGCCGGTTGTGGTGGTGCACGCCGGTAGGATTTGCTGAAGGAGGCAGAGGCAGGAGGATCACGAGTTCAAGGCCAGCCTGGGCTATACATTTACCAGCTGGGCGTGGTGGCGCACGCCTGTAATCCCAGCACTTGGGAGGCAGAGGCAGGTGGATTTCTGAGTTCAAGGCTAGCCTGGTCTACAGAGTGAATTCCAGGACAGCCAGGACTACACAGAGAAACCCTGTCTCAAAAAACCAAAAAAAAAAAACAAAAAAAAAAAAAAAAAAAAACAGGAGAACTTGGGTCAACAGGCAGAAGTCATGAAAGAGGAAACACAAAAATCTCTTAAAGAATTACAGGAAAACACAAACAAACAAGTGAAGGAACTGAGCAAAGCCATCCAGGATCTAAAAACAGAAGTAGAAACAACTAAGAAATCACAAAGGGAGACAGCTTTGGAGATAGAAAACCTTGGGAAGAAATCAGGGGACATAGATGCAAATATCAACAACAGAATATAAGAGATAGAAGAAAGAATCTCAGATGCCGAAGATACCATAGAAACCATGGACTCAACAGTCAAAGAAAATGCAAAATGAAAAAAGCTTGTAACCCAAAACATTCAGGAAATCCAGGATAAAATGAGAAGACCAAACCTAAGGATTATAAGTATAGATGAGAGTGAAGATTTACAACTTAAAGGGCCAGCAAATATCTTCAACAAAATTATGGAAGAAAACTTCCCTAACCCAAAGAGAGCGATGCCCATGAATATACAAGAAGCCTACAGAACTCCAAACAGACTGGACCAGAAGAGAAATACCTCCCGTCACATAATAATCAAAACCCCAAATGTACTAAACAAAGAAAGAATACTTAGTACAGTAAGAGAAAAAGGGCAAGTAACATATAAAGGAAGACCTATCAGAATTACACCAGATTTCTCACCTGAGACCATGAAAGCTAGAAGATCCTGGGCTGAGCTCATGCAGACTCTAAGAGAACACAAATGCCAGCCAAGACTACTATACCCAGCAAAACTCTCAATCACCATAGATGGAGAAACCAAGATATTCCATAATAAAACCAAATTTAAACAATATCTTTCCATAAACCCAGCCCTGCAAAGGATAATAGGGGGAAAACACCAATACGAGGAGGGAAACTACACCCTGGAAAAAGCAAGATAGTAACTTTCTTTCTTCCAAACCCAAAAGAAGATAATCACTCAAAGATAAAAATAACATCAAAAATAACAGGAAGTAATAATCACTATTCCTTAATATCTCTTAACATCAATGGACTCAATTCCCCAATAAAAAGACATAGACAAACAGACTGGATAAGTAAACAGGATCCTCTACATTTTGCTGCATACAGGAAATACACCTCAGTGTCAAAGACAAACACTACCTCAGAGTAAAAGACTGGAAAACAATTTTACAAGCAAATGGTCTCAGGAAACAAGCTGAAGTAGCCATTCTAATATCAGATAAAAGTGACTTTCAACCTAAAGTCATCAAAAGCGAAACAGAAGGACACTTCTTGCTGGTCAAAGGAAAAATCCACCAAGAAGAACTTTCAATTCTGAACATCTCTACTCCAAATGCAAGGTCACCCTCATTCATAAAAGAAACTTTACTAAAACTCAAAGCACACATTGCACCTAACACAATAATTATGGGTGACTTCAACACTGCACTCTCCAGACTAATCAGAGGGCACAGAGACAGTATCCAAATTAACAAAAATAGAAATGAAAAGGGAGATATAGCAACAGAAACTGAGGAAATTCAAAAAAATCATCAGATCCTACTATAAAAGCCTATATTCAACACAACTGGAGAATCTGGAGGAAATGGACAATTTCTTAGACAGATACCAAATACCAAAATTAAATCAGGATCAAATAGATCGTCTAAACAGTCCCATAACCCCTAATGAAATAGAAGTGGTCATTGAAAGTCTTCCAACCAAAAAAAGCACAGGACTAGATGGTTTTAGTGCATAATTCTATCAGATCTTCAAAGAAGACCTAACACCAATACTCTTTAAAGATTCCACAAAATAGAAACAGAAGGAACACTACCCAAACTCATTCTATGAAGCCACAGTTACGTTGATACCAAAACTACACAACCCTCCAACCAAGAACAAGAATTTCAGACCAATTTCCCTAATGAATATTGATGCAAAAATACTCAATAAAATTCTTGCCAACCAAATCCAGAACACATCAAAACAATCATTCACCATGATCAAGTAGGCTTCATCCCAGGGATGCAGGGATGGTTCAATATACAGCAATCCATCAATGCAATCCACTACATAAACAAACTCAAAGAAAAAAACCGCATGGTCATTTCATTAGATGCTGAAAAAGCATTTGACAAAATTCAGCATCCTTTCATGCTAAAAGTCTTGGAAAGAACAGGAATTCAAGGCCCATACCTAAACATCGTTAAAGCAATATACAGCAAACTGGTAGCCAACATCAAACTAAATGGAGAGAAACTTGAAGCAATCCCACTAAAATCAGGGACTAGACAAGGCTGCCCCCCTCTCCATATCTTTTCAATATTGTACTTGAGGTACTAGCTAGAGCAATTACACAACATAAGGAGGTCAAAGGGATACAAATTGGAAAGGAAGAAGTCAAACTATCACTATTTGCAGATGATATGATAGTATACTTAAGTTACCCAGAAAAACTCTACCAGAGAACTCCTACAGCTGATAAACAACTTCAGCAAAGTGACTGGTTTTAAAATCAACTCAAGAAAATTAGTAGCCTTCCTATACTCAAAGGATAAGCAGGCTGAGAAAGAAATTAGAGAAATGACACCCTTGACAATAGCCACAAACAATATAAAGTTCCTTGGGGGTGACTCTAACCAAACAAGTGAAAGATTTGTATGACAGAACTTCAGGTCTCTGAAGAAGGAAATCGAAGAAGATCTCAGAAAGTGGAAAAATCTTCCATGCTCGTGGATTGACAGGATTAGTATAATAAAAATGGACATCTTGCCAAAAGCAATATACAGATTCAATGCAATCTCCATCATAATCCCAACTCAGTTCTTTATAGAGTTAGAAAGAGCAATTCTCAAATTCATCTGGAATAACAGAAAAAACCCAAGATAGCTAAAACTATTCTCAACAGTAAAAGAACTTCTGGGGGAATCAGTATCTCAGACCTCAAGCAGTACTACAGAGCAATAGTGTTAAAAACTGCATGGTATTGGTACAGTGACAGGCAGGTACATCAATGGAATAGAACTGCAGACCCAGAAGTGAACCCACACACCTATGGTCACTTGATCTTCGACAAAGGAGCTAAAACCATCCAGTGGAAAAAAGATAGCCTTTTCAACACATGGTGCTGGTTCAACTGGAGGTCAGCATGTAGAAGAATGCAAATTGATCCATTCTTATCTCCTTGTACTAAGCTCAACTCCAAGTGGATCAAGGACCTCTTCATAAAACCAGACACACTGAAACTAATAGAAAAGAAAGTGGAGAAGACCCTTGAGGACATGGGCACAGGGGCAAAGTTCCTGAACAGAACATTAATAGCTTATGCTCTAAGATCAAGAATTGACAAATGGGACCTCATAAAATCACAAAGTTTCTGTAAGGCAAAGGACACTGTCAAAAGGACAAAATGGCAACCAACTAATTGGAAAAAGATCTTCACCAACCCTATATCCGACAGAGGGCTAATATCCAATATATACAAAGAACTCAAGAAGGTAGACTCTAGAGAGCCAAATATCTCTATCAAATAATGGGGTACAGAGCTAAACCAAGAATTTTTACTTGAAGAATTTTGAATGACTGAGAAGCACCTTAAGAAATGTTCAACATCATTAATCATTAGGGAAATGCCAATCAAAACAATCCTGAGATTTCACCTCACATCAGTCAGAATGGCTAAGATTAAAAACTCAGGAGACAGCAGATGTTGGTGAGGATGTGGGGATAGAGGAACACTCCTCCACTGCTGGTGGAATTGCAAGCTGGTACAGCCACTCTGGAAATCAGTCTAGTGGTTCCTCAGAAAACTGGACATGACACTTCTGGAGGACCTGTTATACCACTCCTGGGCATATACCCAGAGAATTTCCCAGCATGCAATAAGGACACATGCTCCACTATGTTCATAGCAGCCTTATTTATAATAGCCAGAAGCTGGAAAGAACCCAGATGTCCCTCAATGGAGGAATGGATATAGAAAATGTGGTATATATACACAATGGAATACTACTCAGCAATTAAAAACAATGAATTCATGAAATTCTTAGGCAAATGGTTGGAACTGGAAAATATCATCCTAAGTGAGGTAACCCAATCACAAAACACATGGAATGCTGTCACTGATATGTGGATATTAATTAGCCCAGAAGCTCTGAATACTCAAGACAATTAGCATATCAAATGATTCCCATGAAGAAGGAAGGAGAGGGCCCTGGACCTGGAAAGGCTTGATCCAGCATTGTAGGGGAGTACCAGGATAGAGAAATGGGAGGGGGGTGATTGGGGAATGGGTGGAGGGGAAAGGGCTTATGGGACTTATGGGGATGGGGGAACTGGGAAAGGGAAACCATTTGGAATCTAAAGAAGAATTTAGAAAAAATTAAAAAAAATAAAAAAGAAAGAATTTAAGAAAGATTTAAAACAAAGAAATAAAAGAAGCTTGAAAACTGTTTTGTTGAGCAGTGGTGGCACATGCCTTTGGTCCGAGCACTTAGGAGGCAGAGGCAGGCGGATTTCTGAGTTCAAGGCCAGCCTGGTCTAAAGAGTAAGTTCCAGGACAGCCAGGGCTACACAGAGAAACTCTGCCTTGAAAAAAAATCTCAAAAAAACAAACAAAAAAGAAAGAAAGAAAGAAAAATAGAAAGAAAGAAAGAAAAGAAAAAGAAAACTGTTGTATTTTGCTGTATTCAGGATTCAGATTGTGTGATTGTTTCTTCTTGGTCCTTGGGGTGTTTTGTTTCGTTTTGTTTTTGATTTTGTTTTCTGAATCAGGGTGTCTATGTGTAGCCCTGCTGTCTTGGAACTCACTTTGTATATGAGGCTATCTTGGAACTCAGAGATCTGCTTGCCTCTGCCTCCCATGTGCTGGGATTGAAGGCTTGAGCCACCATGCAAACCTACATCTGTGTACCTTTTAACCATGTGTTCAATCTTACTTATTTTTTATAAAGTGAAAGTTGGGTCTAGAGGATTGTTACAAGTCAAATATTTTTTATAAATATCAAATATTATTGGATGAAATTGCATCTGGGTCTCATGAGCAGGCTCCTGAGCCTTTATAGTAAATGCTACCAATTGTTTAAGGTGGTGCCTGTAGATCCTTAAAATATGCATTTACACTTTTCTTCGTAGGTAGTAATAATGTATGGAATGACATTTTGGCTTGACAATCAATGAGGTCTTTAATAACATTTGAACTATATTTACTTTATTAAATATCACATTTGCAGATGCAAAGTTAAGATATTCTTAAGGTGTATCATTCTTTAGTGCTTATTTCCTGTCATCATTTTGTAAATCAGTGGTTTCCTTTATAAACAGATCCTAAGTCTATATTCTCCAAAAAAAGAAACAAAAAAGCAAACAAACCAACAATAGCAACAACAACAAAACCCCCAAACAAGAGACTCCCTCATGCATTAGAAAGTACAGTCTCTTTCACATGAGAGAAGTTTTTAAAAGTAAGGATGTTTGTGAAATTAAAAACAATTACAAAGTTAATACAGTGGCACACAATACAGTGGCACACAGTAACATGGCACATAGTAGAGAAGCACATAGTAGGGTGACACACAGTAGAGTAACACACAGTAGAGTGACACACAGTAGGGTGGCACACAATAGAGTAGCACACAGTAGAGTGACACAGTAGACTGACATACAGTAGAGTGACACAGAGTAGAGAAGCACACAGTAGAGTGACATATAGTGGATTAACACAGAGTAGAGTACCACACAGTAGGATGACACACAGTAGTACAGTACACAGTAGCATGGCACACAGTAGGGTGGCACACAGTAGAGTGACACACAGTAGGGCAGCACACAGTAGAGTGACACAGAGTAGAGTGTGTCTCAGTAGAGAAGCACACAGTAGGGTCGCATACAGTCAGGTGGCATACAGTAGCATGGTACGTAGTAATGTGGCCCACAGTAAGCTGTCACACAGTAGAATAGCACACAGTAACCTGGCACACAGTAGAATAGCACCCAGACCTACCACCCAAACATGGCGAGTTCTGATGTTGTGGCGCCTTTCTGGCCACCGTGGCTCTATTGCAGCCTGAACTGGAGGTTCCCATAGCTATGAGTCACAGAAATTCAAACAGGCCTAAGCAAAAGTAGACATGTCTAAAAAGGCATCTGTGAAATTCAAGTGCACCGGGAAGGTAGGGCCAGTAGTGCAAACTTGGCCATATCTCCTGCTGTCTCCATCCTTCTCAGGCAGAGTAGTATTATCTTGGGTGTCTTTGGTAATTCTCCTCTCCTGAAGACTGGTGTTTTGAGTTTGGGGCACACATGGACTTTGTAAGCTTCAGGAAAGGCCTGAGCTGCTCTTTCAATGACCTCAAATACAAATCCTTAAGAATGGTCTACTTCATGAAGTTAATCCTGGATCTGGCTCTCCTCCATCTCTTTTTCCCTTTCTCTTTTTCTTTCTCTTTTTCTTTCTCTTTTTCTTTCTCTTTTTCTTTCTTTCTTTCTTTCTTTCTTTCTCTCTCTCTCTCTCTCTCTCTCTCTCTCTCTCTCTCTCTTTCTTTCTTTCTTTCTTTCTTTCTTTCTTTCTTTCTTTCTTTCTTTCTTTCTTTCTTTCTTTTTTTACACTTTCCAGTCCCTAGATCATTGTCCTGCGCCTGTGTATGGTTGAGTTGGTTCATGGGTATGCCCAGTTTCAAATTTATGAGAGAGGGTGAGAAAAGAGAAAAGGTTTACCCTAGGAAATCCAGAGGAACCACGCCTTATTACACTCACAGTCCTTAGCCACATTTCCGTAGCCGGAAAGAGGAGGCTATGGACCGTATAGCAAATGCCACCTATCTAGGATGCTATTTGGATGGACAAAGAGGAATGATGAAGTGTCACTGCCAAGACTGTGTAGCCTGATCACAGCTTTCCTTTGCCTCAATCCCAGATTCTCTTGAGTGGGCTATGATTGGTGTTGCCTGGGTAAGTGTTACCCAGCAGGTCCTGTGGATTATGGCAGCATCACAGAGGACCCAAGGGAAGACTAAAAAGGTCAAAGCTTTCAACTTAGAACCAGGCATCTCCACCCACCTTCAAATCTGATGTATAAGCATATTGAAAAATATTTTGGGATTCTCTCTGTCTTTCTCTGATTTTTCTCTTTCTCCTTCAAACCATATGTTTAAATATCCATCTACTCCATTGAAATTTAAATAAACCTGGTTTGAATTTAGAGCAGTGTTTTTTTTTACTCGATATATTTTTTATTTACATTTCAAATGATTTCCCCTTCCTGGCTCCCCACTCCCCGAAAGTCCCATAAGCCCTCTTTCCTCCCCCTGTTTCCCCATCTACACCTTCCCACTTCCCTGTTCTGGTATTGCCCTACACTGCTGCACTGAGCCTTTCCAGAACCAGGGGCCACTCCTCCATTCTTCTTGGACATCATTTGATATGTGGATTATGACTTGGGTATTCAAAGTTTCTAGGCTAATATCCACTTATTAGTGAGTGCATACCATGATTGATCTTTTGAGACTGGGTTACCTCACTTAGTATGTTGTTCTCCAGCTCTATCCATTTGTCTAAGAATTTCATGAATTCATTGTTTCTAATGGCTGAATAGTACTGCATTGTGTGTGTGTGTGTGTGTGTGTGTGTGTATATATATATATATATATATATATATATATATATATATATATATCATGTTTTTTACATCCATTCTTCCGTTGAGGGATACCTGGGTTCTTTCCAGCTTCTGGCTATTATAAATAGGGCTGCTATGAACATAGTGGAGCACATATCCTAATTACATGCTGGGGAATCCTCTGGGTATATGCCCAGGAATGGTATAGCAGGGTCCTCCAGAAGTGTTATGCCCAGTTTTCTGAGGAACCGCCAGACTGATTTCCAGAGTGGTTGTACCAACTTGCAACCCCACCAGCACTGGAGGAGTGTTCTTCTTTCTCCACATCCTCTCCAACACCTGCTGTCTCCTGAGATTTTAATCTTAGCCATTCTGACTGGTCTGAGGTGATATCTCAGGGTTGTTTTGATTTGAATTTCCCTAATGACTGATGATGTTGAACATTTTTTCAGATGCTTCTCAGCCATCGAAGTTCTTCAGGTGAAAATTCTTTGTTTAGCTCTGTACCCCATTTTTTAATAGGGTTATTTGGTTTTCTGGGGTCTAACTTCTTGATTTCTTTGTATATATTGGATATTAACCCTCTATCTGATGTAGGGTTGGTGAAGATCTTTTTCCAATTTGTTGGTTGCTGAGGTTCTTAACCTCCCTAATATTTTGACCCTTTAATACAGTACTTTATGTTGTGGTGACCCCCAAGTATAAAATTATTTCTGCTGTTCCTTCATAACTGTAATTTTGCTACTGTCATGAATTGTAATATAAATATCTGCTATGCAGGACACTCGATATTTGACCATCATGAAAGGGTCATTTGAGGACCTCTGCCCTCCATAGGGGTCTGGATCCACAGGTTGAGAACCATTGATTTAGAGAAAATGGTTTTCCTTTCCTCCTGAGTATACCCATAGGCCACATTTACTAGTCTCCTTTATAGTGTGGAGTGGCCGTATCATTGCGAGATGGCTGATACGATGTGCAACATAGAGATATTTTGTATGATGTTCTCTCTGTCTCCCAGAAGTAGCTGGATGTACAGACTGATTTTTATAGCCCCCACACTGCGTCCCCTGATAGTCTAGGAGCTCCATTACTGTGTGGAGCAAATCTCCTTACCTCTGTCTCCTTGCCAACGGAACTGGGATGTGAAATAAAAGTGGGCCTCTACCATTTTAAACCACTGATGTGGGCATGGTAGGTAGAGCTGACCTAATATACTCACTGGTTTATGCCTTATGGGAGGTCCCAAGCACGAGCTATGCTGCTTGTCTCTCCATGCTCGCAGCTTCCTTCTCCAGAGTCTCAGCTCCCAGCACAGTCTTGTCTTTCTTGTGTTCACCAAATCAGGTGGAAGGACGGACAGACAGACAGACAGTGTGTACTGATTTTCACAGAATCATATACACTATTTTGTCGACTATTTTGTGGTCCATGTTCTTAGAAGCCCTTATGCTTTTATTGATGGTATTCATGCTTCCATGCTCGGTTCCATCCGTCCTCTCTTCTTGTCCACTTTACTACGTTTGGCGGGTAGCTTACGTTTCTACTCCTTGACTAGTTTTATCCTATCTGCAAGGATATCCTCAAGAGGCTCCTACACACACTCTAACCCACCCTAATCATTACAACTTCGCTTAACCTTTTGAGTTGGATTCAGAAACAATCAGCTAAGGCATTCTGTGTCCTGGGGTTAAGGTGAAGTGACCCCTTTCCTTAGAGGATATCATACAAAAAGCACAGCCCAAGCCATGTGGTTGGCTGTTTCCACAAAAGATAAATTGTCAGAGGTGCTGCCTGTGCTCAGACCTGTTAGCTGCAGCGGGCATTGTTTACAACTAGGGTAAGTAAGTGCTCTACAGTGCATTTCTTGCAACCCAGGACTTGGATCATGGCAAGGTTTTGTGACGCTTGATAGAAGAAAGCACCCCCTTATCAAACTAACAAATACTGTCCCCCATGCACATGCACACTGCTCATTTTTCTGTTTATCTTCTCCTGTTGATGACCTGAGAGCAACCCAAAGCATCAGAGTGCAGCCATTTCTTTCAAGTTGTTCCTGTGGATAGTTTCCACAGCTTCATGAATACATGTCTGTGTCCTTTCCATTTCAGAAGATTAAGCTTCTGATTAAGTGTTTCTGGTGAATTTGGATGAAACATTTATAGTATGTTCTTCATATCATTAAGGTTTTTTTTTTTTAAAGAATGAACTCAGCAGGGGGTACCAGAATTCCCTCTACTGCAGTTCACTGACTCACAACTCAGTCTTGAATCCTCGCTCCTACCAATACCTGGATCAGTTCTTTGACTTTGGACTTGAATTTTGATGAAATTTGAAGTCTGAAATGAAAGCTGTATATATAGTTCAGTTTCTAGTTAACCTGAGTATAATTACATATGCCAAAGAGAAATGAGCATAAGGAAATGAAGGTTTCAATTTCCTCGCTAAGGGACGAGCTAAATGTGGCTGAGACAACAATTTTGGCTTTGCTTTTTTCTTTCCTCTGGTGCCACCCAAATGTTGTTAATCCCTTTTGTGTCTATTTTATACCATCATTCTTCCACAGCAGAAGGCTACTTCAACCATATTGGAGATGTCTTGCTATTGCAGCACTTTCTGAAGTGTTCTCATGCTTCTTTAACTGTAGAGTCCACCACATCCAAAGCCAACAGCTGACTCCACGGTCTGCCAGCGCCTTCCCTCGTGCCCTTACCATCCAAGCAGCAGTCTCCTACTATTGCAACCTGATGCGCCATCTGTATTCAATATGTATTCTTGTTTAGTGTCTTAAATCTGAGTATAAATTCAGGGTCAAGTTCCATAGTAGGGCAATTATGGTTATACTGTTAGATCTCTCCGGGTGGGAGCAGGTCAGTGTAATTGCTTAACAGCGTCTGAACCATATTCCTGAAGCGTACACTAATTGATGACGTCAGTAGTGCTATGACATGTTCTACTGCAGCAAACTCTTATACTGATATGAGCAGAATCAAAGGGAGACTTTGATGGAAAGAGTCTCATCTAATTAGGAACTCAGGGGCAGTTTTTCTTAAAGGCGAGTGTGTGGCTGAGGCTCATATCATCCAGGTTCTGTTTCAGTAAGGGTAGGATCAGGCTTTACATAAAGAACAATAAACATCAAAGTCACTGTGTGGTTCAAACAAGTGGTGCTTGGTTATGTGTAAAGGCTTGCTTTGGGAATGAATCATTTGTTCCTTTTTCCTCTTTCCTTCCCTCTCTGCCTCCCTCCTTCCCTCCCTTCCTTACTTTTCTCTCTCTTCCCTTTCTTTTGTTGTCTAAATTCTTTTATGTTTCTTATAAAGGACAACATTTAATTGGGGATGGCTTACAGGTTCATAGGTTCAGTCCAGTATCATCAAGGTGAGAACATGGCAGCATCCAGGCAGACACGGTGCAGGAGGAGCTGAGAGTTCTACATCTTCATCTGAAGGCTGCTTATGGAATACTGTCTTCCAGGAAGCTAGGGTGAGGGTCTTTAAGCCCATACTCACAGTGACACACCTTCTCCAACAGGGTCACACCTTCTAACAGTTTATATGGGCTGAGCCTATATAAACCATAACATTCCATTCCCTGGCCCCTATAGGCTTGTTCAAACATATGAATCTATGTGGGGGGTGGGGGGACAAACATAGCATAATGCAAAACACATTTTTGTCCAACCTTGAAAATCTTCATAGTCTATAGAAGTCTCAACAATATTAAAAGTCCAAAGTTGAAAGTCTCTTCTGAGATTCATCCGATCAATTAGCTGTAATTCCCAAAGCAAAACAGGTAACCAGCTGGGCAGTCTCCATACTCTGCATCTCCATGGTTGATGGGAAAGCTGTTTTCAGATCTTCAAGTCCTTTTTTATCTGTGTTGCCTGCAACAAACTGCTTTCTCCCGGGCTGGGGCTGGTCCCATTCCATGCTTGCAGCTTTCCTCAGCGGGTAATCCCCAGCTCCAGCATCTTTAATATCTTGGGAGATCCAAGTCAACTTCAACTTCACAGTTTCTTCTTCCAATGTCTGGGATCCACACATGATCTTCTGGGCTCCTCCAAAGGGCTGGAATCACTTCTCCAGCTCCGCCCTATGTAGCACTCTAAACACAGTTTCATACACTCCACTCCCGCTGCTGGTCTTGGTGATCATTCCATGGTACTGGCATCTCCATTGCACTGGGGTCTTCACTACAACTAGGCTTCACCAATAGCTTCTCATAGGCTCTCTTCATGGTACCAAGCCTCAGCTTTTTGCGTGACCTCTTTAATCCAGTTCCATCAACTGCAACTGAGGTTGCACCTTCACCAATGGCCTTCCACGGCCTCTCACAGTGCCAAGTCTCAGCTGTTCTTCAAGACCCCTTCATGCTTTCAAAACCAGTACCACCTGGGTGATTCTTACACATTACCAAGTCCAACTGCAGCACAAGGTACAACCTTGGCTATCTCTGGAACACAACTTTTTTGTGCTCTCAGAAAACAATTCCCAGAAGATTGCACTTCAGTGATGCTGGACTCTTCTTAATCACCACTAAGTTCTTAGCTCCGGCTCTAGCTAACCAGCATCAATTGTCCCAGTAGTCTCCTTCTCTTGACTATCAAGTGAGGGGCGCATAACTGAAGCTGCTGAATTCTGCTGTTTGCTGGAGTGGGAACATGGCTCCCTCGTTCTATTGCATTATCACTAGCTTCCTCCTTCACTTCCTGAGCTTGGCTGTCCTGGATCTTGCTCTCTGTTGTCTAAATTATTATCTAGTTCAAAGTAACATGAGATGCTCTTTAATTTAGTCATGATAATAGTTGACTAGTTAAACTGACTAGTTGAAGAAGTTGATCAAGGTGGGGGATTACCTTAAAATGACACGTCCATGATTTTATTTAAAAAATATAAATGAAGATCTGCCCATTTTCGTTGTAGTCCCTCCAGTTTCATTTCTAACATTTCATTTCAGTTCATGGGTTCCCTGATTGAACTCAGCCTCCCCTCTTTTGTAGCAGCCACACCCATAATTCCTTGTATGTGGGTTCTGGTTTGGCTTCTGTAAGTGGAGCAATAACCTGAACACACGCGGAAAGTAATCCAAGTCTCCACACTTCAACATTTTTATGATTCTTTAAAAATACTTTATGGCGGTTTCACTCACACCTAATACGATGGCAGTATTTCTTAGTGGCTTACCCTTATGAAATCTTTATATTTATGAATATCTAGCCTCCAGGATGATTTTTGAAAAAAAAGCTACACTTCTTTTGTATGTATGTATCATTGATGCTCATACTATTTCATGCTATTGTGCAGCTATATAATCACAAAAACAAATTTAAGGGGCATAAACAGTGTTGGGAACACACGTAGCTGCCTTGTAGCCAGCATCCCTCTCACGTGCTGGACACAGACTCAGAGCTCGTGCTCTGCCATGGACTCTGGCTGTCACACAAAACTTTGACAAGAGTGGAAGGCATTGTGCAATCTGGCAGGCTGGTTCAATGGTGGGTGTTCTGAGGCTGGAATACACTTCTAAGATCCCCGTAAGTGCTTTAGAAAGCTGAGTGTTCTTACTATGGTTTTGTCTTTTGTTCTGAAATAAATCTTGTGTAGAGATTTGAGTTTCTGGAAAATGTCCCTGAACTGACTGGTTTTGTGTGTCAATTTGATACAAGCTGGAGCTATCACAGAGAAAGGAGCTTCCGTTGAGAAAATGCCTCCATGAGATCCAGCTGTGGGGCATTTTCTCAATTAGTGATCAAGAGTGGGAGGGCCCCTGTGGGTGGTGCCATCCCTGGGCTGGTATTCTTGGGTTCTATAAGAGAGCAGTCTGAGCAAGCCAGGGGAAGCAAGCCAGTAAGTAACATCCCTCCATGGCCTCTGCATCAGCTCCTGGTTCCTGACCTGCTTGAGTTTCAGTCCTGACTTCCTTTGGTGATGAACAGCAATGTAGAAGTGTAAGCTGAATAAACCCTTTCCTCCCCAACCTGCTTCTTGGTCAAGATGTTTGTGCAGGAATAGAAATCTTGACTAAGACAGTCCCTCTTCATGTCAGTGGTATTCTCAAAGTTCTCTTTATCACATTCTTGGCAAAGGAATCTCAATGAATCTTCTAGCTTCTCTCAACTCTTACTTTCTTCAGCCCCTTCCTCCCATATATCCTGTCCTACATCCTTTTGATAGTTCTTGACTCTTAAAGTCATGGTCAACTCTGTTGCCAGTCACTACATCTTCTAAGTTCTAAGGCTTTAAGCACTACCCAAGTTTATATTATTTGAAACATTTATATCTTATCCTTGGACCTTTTTCTAGCAAATATAATTCCTGTTCAAAGTCACCATTCAAGTCTAATGAGAAAATCAAATGTGTCCAAGTCTAAAGTTCTGATTTTCTTTCACCAGATTTGTTTATACTGTATATATTTTATATTTTAGTATATCTCTATCTCTACCTTTACCTCTACAGCTGTATCTATATCTGTATCTATATCTATATATCTATCTACATCTATATATCCCTTATGCTATTCAGTGTATCAGCTAGCTACTGCATTATAACAAACCACCCTAGTCTCAAAGGCTTGCAATGATAATTATTACTTCCATGTTTAAGGTTGAATTGGATATGCCTTATCTAGACTGGGTTTGGCAAGTGTGCCACCCATGTAACTTTGCCCTTGACCTGACTGAGTAGCAATGAGCTGTGTAAAGAACAGATACACAGACAGGCTTATGGAAAAGCTGGATTTTATGGGATGGATACTCTCTCATGGAACAGCAGAACCACTGTAACAACCTGGAACTCCAGCCCCTTGATTATCTACAGCACAGAGGGAGGAGTTAGCTAGTCTCAGTTGCAGGGATCTGTAGGTGAACAGTCTCAGGCTGCAAATGTCCAGGAAGACAAATCCTGACTAAGACAGTCAGGAAGAAGGAAGAAGCTGCACTTGGAGCTTACGCACACAGTGGCCAATCATCCACAAACAATTCTTTGACCAGAAAAAAGGCTTTGCCACTTTCCCATGGGTTCGAGGGCTCAAGGCAAGCACTATACATTCATTCTGAACTTAGGGTCCCCTTGCTCTGGACTTCAGTCACTCTTTACAGGTGAGGTACCACTACCTCAGGTCTTAGAGGCCAGGGCTGACCCTGCTTCCACTGCAGGTCATCAACCAGTTCTAGTCTGCTTCCTTCTCATCTTCCTAGACCACACAGCTCCATCAGGTTATGTTCTTTTTGTGCTGACTGTGGAAGTATACGTGGTCACAAAGCAATGCCCGGAGCGTTTTTAAGTTCAGACTGGACAGGTAGCCTCTCCCATATACATGGCTGGCCAAAATCAGGAGTGATTAAACCTGTAGTCAAGCAATTAGAAAACACGCTACCCACTATGAGGCCATGGGATGAATGTGGAAAATGAGAAGAATAAGAGTCATCACTTAGCTGACTATGCTCATCCAAAATCATTGGCATCATAATTAGCTTCTCTTTCTCATATTTCCCCCCTACTAACAGTCAATTAGTAAGTCCTACTGACACTACCTTTATAATATTTATAGATCTGGCTTCATCTCACCTCTTTCCCTGATTGTGGGGAAAGTGGACTGTGCTATCAGACAGAAGACTGTGTTATCAGACAGTTTGAAGCAGGTTCAAAACCCTGGGAATTCTCATAATTGAGAATGGCAGGTGCTAGAGCCAGCTCCCAGCCAGGATCTGCCTGTCCTAGAACAAGTAACTATAACACCCCACTAAGAGGATCATCACCACTGGTCACATAGTGTACAAACCTAGCATTCTTCATGCTAATGAGGTATCTAGATACGCCCTGAGTGGCTAGCCAATGAGCATCCCTTCCTGGCGATCCCTTCCGGTAAAAGGTCTTTAATTCCTGGTTCATCCCTAGTAAGACATATGCATTTCCATCTGCCAGGAATAAAGCAGTTTGGACAAGCAAGGCCTCTCTCTGTCAAGGATTGCTATGCCGGAGGCCTTCGTTGTAAAGAGTGTCTCCTCTATCTCCTGGAGAAGGCCTCTCTTCCAGTCCCTGTGTACTTTAGATACTCACTTGAAACCGCGTCTGATTCCACCCCATGGGACACAGTTGTCCCCTTCCTACCTGAGGGTAGGGGGAGCGCAGTCCTTTCGACCCCATGCCCAACTCCCTGTGGTCCCCAGCAGCATCTGGGTACACAGGAAACTGAGAACCATTGCTCTCAACTCCTCCGGGTCCCCAGTGGCCTCCAGGGACACAGGAGACTGAGAACTGGAGCATCCATCCGGGATCTCGCTGTTTCTTACCTGGAGGAATATGGGCTGGGACATCTTGGAATGCATCTGCCTTCCCCGAGCGGTCTGTTGTTGGCAGCGATCCAGGTTCACCAGACACACAGACTGACACCTGATGTTATTTTGTCCCAGCCCAGTCATGTCTTAGTTGGGTAAGTTATTATTGCACATTTCTTTTCTCCCTTTAAAACAATATTTGAATGTCGTATTAATAAAATCGTATATAATAAAATCGTTTTCACACCCATTCTCCTTTTATCCTTTTCTATGTTGACACTCTCTTCAAAATCACGACCTCTTTTTATTTAGTTCTCTCTCTCTCTCTCTCTCTCTCTCTCTCTCTCTCTCTCTCTCTCTCACACACACACACACACACACACAAATACTACTTGCTGAGTCCAGTTAGTGTTGCTTGTACGTACATGTTTTCACTTGGTATTGGATAACCAATTAGAGGGTCCCATCCTGGAGAAGATTACTTCTTCCTGTCTCACAGTCTTTATCTGGACATAGTTATTCATCAAGATGCAGGACCTGTGAGATATCCCTCTTTCCCACTAGCAAACATGTCTATTGTAACTCTTTGGGTCTTGTTTAGGTAGCCATAGTTTTGAGATTTCACAGTTGTAGCTTCCCTATCATTTCTAGGAGACACAGTCTCACAGCAGACTTCTTGGTCATGGTTTTGGAAATCTTTTCTCTGATTCTTCCTCGATGTTTCTTGGGCCTTAGATGTGAGGGTTGTGTTGTAGATGTACTAATTGGGTCTGGGTGTCCTTCGATAGAAAAGGGGAAATCATTTGAAATGTAAATAAAAATACATCGAATAAACAAAATAATTGAACAACAACAACAACAACAAAAAAAGCAGAACAAATTGGAGGAACCGGCCAGTGAGCAGCATCCCTCCATGGCCTCTGTATCAGGTCCTGCTTCCAGGTTCCTGCCTTAATTTTTTCTTGTCCTGACTTCTTTGGATGCTGAACAGTGATATGAAAGTGTAAGCCCTTTCCTACCCAACTCTCTTTTTGGTGTTTCATTGCAGCAATAGAAACCTTGATTAAGACAAGTTGGTAACAGCATAGTACTGGACTCTGATGGGTGAGACCATGTTTTTGGGGAAGATCGTGTTACATATTTGAGAAAGTTCCAAACTTTGGAACTTTGGGCTAGGAAAGCCATTGAGTGTTGCAAGCTCAATGGGATGTTGTGTGAGCGTGTGGAAGATAAGAATGTTGGGAAGATGGAGGCCTGGCTTGTGACATTTCAAAGGGAAGTTTTAAGGACTCTATCAGCTCAGTCGGGGGCATTTGCTATTTTGATTTTGATTTAAGATTCTCTCTCTCTCTCTCTCTCTCTCTCTCTCTCTCTCTCTCTCTCTCTCTCTTTTGTTGTTGTTGTTTGATTTTTTTTTTTTTTTTTTTTTTTTGGTACATTAGGCCATGAATTCATATGGGACGGGCTCCAACATCTCAGGCTCCTTTCCGTTCGTCCCCACAAAGTGTGCTTCTCTGGGTGGCGCAGGCTGGCGCTTCAGCTGAACCCAGGTGCCCTTCTCTTTGGCTTCCCTTTTCTTCTGATCATCCTCCTTCACCCGCTTCAGGAAACTGTCTCTGCTCTTCGAGTGCTTGATGTGCTCAATCCGGACATCGATTCTTGGCCAGAATTTGCCTTTAACTTGCTTGTTTACAATGATGCCCACGGCATGCTGGGTGACCCTGACCCTGTAGACTCTTCCAGTGGCCATGTTAGCACTTATGGTGCCTTCCCTTTAAACAGTGTCCGTTCCCTTGATGACTACAATATCACCTTTCTTGTAGATTCGGATGTGTGTGGCCGAAGGAACAGCTCCACGTTTCCTAAAGGGCCTAGACAACATACACCCGGCGCCTCTCCTCTTTCTCTTTGTGTTTGTCATTTTGGTGAGTTGCTGGAAGACGGCTGCCGTGGCCGAGTTTCTCTCTTTTTTGACAGCTCAGGATGAAGAATTAACCATGAAAAACAAGAGACCAGCACCAGTGAAGTGAAACCTTTGCATTACTGGACGATTGATGCTGGTTAGCTAGAGCTAAGAAATTAGTGATGATTGAAAAGAGACCTGCATCACTGAGGTGAAATATTCTCTAGATGATAAGCTGTGTCCTGCATGGGCCAGAGCTGAGGAAGTGACCCAAGCCCCTTTGGAGGACCCCAGAAGATGGTGAGTGAATCCCAGGTATTGGACATTGAGTTATTTACACCGTTGGAGTTTGGTTTTGCTTTGTTCAGATTCTGATTGTGCCCTGGTTTCTTCCCTCTTGAAGAAGGTATTTAATTTAATTTTGATTTTTAAATTTTTTTTTTTATTTTTTACAGGTGTCCACAGCTGAAAGACTTTGAAATTTTAAAAGAGATTTTTGGATTTTTACAGAGATTGGATATTTTAAAGAGACTGAAATTTTAATGTGTTTGGGTTTATAGAAACTGTGAAATTTAAAGGTTTTTACGTTTTTAATGTGAGGTCTTGGGGGATGAATAAGAAAGGAAAGGTATGGTTTAATAATAAAGTGCTTATGTGTCAAATTTACAAATGGTAAGGTGGGCTGGCTGGTCTTATGTCAACTTGACATACAAACTAGAGTTACCTGAAAGGAGGGAGTCTCGAGTGGGAAAATGCTTCCCTAAGATCCATCTATAAGGAATTTTATTAACTAGTGACCGATGTGGAAGAACCCAGCCCATGGTGGGTGATTCAGTCCCTGGGCTGGTGGTCTTGGGTTCTCTTAGATAGCAGGTTGAGCAAGCCAGGGGAAGCAAGCCAGTAAGCAGCACCCTTCCAAGGCCTCTGCATCAGCTCCTACCTTCAGGGTCCTGCCCTGTTTGAGTTCCTGTCCTGACTTCTTTTTGATGATGAACAGTGATAGGAAAGTGTAAAAGAAGTCAATCCCTTCTTCCCCAACTTGGTCATGGTGTTTCATCGCAGCCATAGAAACCCTAAGACAGTCTCCACAAAGGGCCATAATTCCTAGCAATTAAGGAAATTCAAATTAAAACAACATTGAGATTTCATCTTATCCTAGTCAGAATGACTAAGAGTAACCACACAATGGACAAAAATTGCTGGTGAGGATTAGAGAAAAGAGGGACTGCAAATTGGTACAGCTACTCTGGAAATCGACGCGGAGAGCTCTCCTAAACTAGAAGTAGAGCTACCATCTAACCCAGATACATTGCTTTATGACGTGTGCCCAAAGGACTCACCATTCTACTCCACAAATATTGGAATGGCTCAGTCTTGTTTGTTGGCACTAGCTGTTAGCCAGGGAATGGAAACAACCTGAAAGTCCTTTAACATACTCTGTAACAAGGCTATCATAATAGTCCTGTTAAATAAAGCGTGCAAGACTTTATTACTATCTTTAGATTCTTCAAACACTCCCCAAGTCAAAGAAAAAGCAAAAATCTTTACAATGGCCTAGAAGGAAATACATAGCCTTGATCCAGTTCCATTCATTGATTCTGTCGTCCTACGACACTCAGCCTGACGCTGCTGCAGGAAACATTGCCCTCCTCAACGATCCTTGGAGATGCCAGCCACCATCCTGCCTCAAGACATTTGAGCTTGTTAGTCTCTCTACCTGACAAGCTTTGGTTCCACAAAATGACATGCTCTCTCCCTCCCAGATTTTTGGCAAGATTCTATTCTCAGAGAAGCATTCAGTTTTCTCCACATCCTGTACCCTTAAATCCTGACGTATACCAGCACTCCTATGACTGGTTCCTATCCACTTGTCCTTATAACTTATATCTAGCATACATGTTTACTTTTTAATTTTTCTAATTTTCATTTCCATTGTGTGTGTATGTGTGTACGCGTGTGTATGCATGCGTAATGTAGTGTGTGTGTGTGTGTATATGTTTTTTCACCTGCATGGGTGAATGCTTATATATGCATGCTATATAAACAATGTAGTGTTTGTGTGTGTATGTGCATTTAATATAGTATATGTATATAGTTTTTCACCTGCATGGGTGAATATTCATGTGTGTATGTGTGTGTATTTGTGTGTAGTATAGTGTATGTATGTGTATATGTTTTTTCACCTGCATGGGGTGACTGGTCGCGCACATGCATACATGTGTATGTGTGTGTATGTATAAGGCTTTTTTGCCTGTATGGGTGAATGTTTGTGCATATGTGTGATTATGCATGTGTGTGTTGTGTGTGTGCGTGTGTTTGTGTGTGTGTAGTGTATGTATATGTTTTTTTGCCTGTATGGGTGGATGTTCATGCATGCGTGAGAGCATTGCATGTATGTGTGTGTGTGTGTGTCTAGTGTAGTGTAGTATATGTATATGGTTTTTTATCTGCATGGGTGAATGTTCATGCATGTGTGTGAGCATGTGTCTGTGTGTGTCTGTCTCTGTGGTGTGTGTAGTATATATATGTTTATGGTTTTTTGCCTTTATGGGTGAATGCTTATGCATGTGTGTGTATGTCTAGTGTAGTGTAGTATATGTATATAGTTTTTCATTTGCATGGGTGAGTGTTCATGCATGCATGTGAGCATGTATCTGTGTGTGTGTCTGTGTGTGTGTGTGTAGGCTTGTTGTGTATGTGTGTGTATGTGTGTGTGTGTGTGTGTAGACCTGGGGCTAATGTCCTTGACTGCTCTTGTCCATTGTTCTTTGAGGCAGGGTCTCTCAATGCACCCCTGGGTTCACTGGTATCGCTATTCTAGGCAGCTCATGCTCCACTTGTTGAGGCTGGGACTACAGCCGAGTACCAAGCACGTCCTTTATGTGGGCACCTGCTCTAGCCACTGAGGAACCTTCACAGCCCTCTTCAGTGTTGTCTTATTTATCTTGCTTTGTCTTTCTTTCTGGTAGCATACTGTTTCAGAGTTTGCTGGTTTTCCCCCTTTTGATCACTGTGATGTCATGCAGTGTTCAGAAGAATGGTGGGCATTTAGTAGCTTCTGCATATTTTTTTTCAATGAGTGAATTTTACTTTTTGATCAATTTCATTCTGTTGATATTAGGCAGAAAGATTAGTCACTTGCTTATTTCCCAAATTTTTTCTCATAACTATTTCATAGAGTTGCTTAATTTTAAACTGCTGTTGATTACATATAGAGTTCAGGAATTGTTCCACAAGAAAAATTTTGTAATTTTGAGATTGATGGATTAATTACCATTAAAACACTAGAGAACACATCCACTGGAGTTATTTTCCAGGAGCTTCAATTTCATTTTCCCTCCTCGTTTAATCTGCACCATTTACTTTTTTGCAGTACAGAATCTTCGTGATTTGTTCCTTTTGTAAAATGACTAGTTTTGCAATTTCAGCAAAAATGGCCTTAGTTGTGCAAGTAAATAAGTTTAATTCTCCTGTAGGTTTTGAGATGATTAAAATTGAGAATAGGTAAGGTATTTCTTTCATATGTTATTTCTTCAGTTTTGTAATTTTATTTCATACCTAGTTTATTCTTCTAAGCCCTTTCCTTTTTCCCCAGCAAGGGCACAGCAAACTGCTTTACTCTGCAGAAGCAGGCTGGCAAATCCTGCAACAATCTTGGAGGAAGCTTAGCCATTGTCATTAATTTTTGGAAGATTCATGGAGCTCTGTAAAAGATATAAAAAGTCAGCGCCGGGAAGCCGGTGATTATTAGTTTTTATTTTTCTCTTCCTTCATATGTGAGAGCTGGGTGGGCATATTGCAGTGCTTTCATCAACAGCGACACACGATCAGAAGGAGTCATTCCTCCTCAGCGCTAATGGCAGGGGTGGGGGTGGGGCAGCCTTTCATCCAAAAAGATGGAGTCTGGCCTGCAGTGAGAAGTGTATGTGCCTGGATAGAAGGAATCGGTTTGGGTCTTCCAGCATATATCAATAGGTTTAGTTGCCTTTGCATACCTTACAAAGTTCCTTTCATTTCTATTACTCTATGAAAGACGATTGAAGCAGAAGTTTAAAGGAGCTAAATATATTGCTGCAATTCTCTGCAACTATTATGTTTCCTTCCATACGTCAGGCTGAAGACAATTACCAATAAAATGTATGGAATTATCGTGTGGCACTGACACACCACTTATCAGGCACTTTTGCAAAGGCACAGGGGATGTATTGGGTTAGGGTTTCCAAGACTTTACAAATAGCTCGTTTGATCTTTGATTGTTTCCATTCATATTTAAATGACTTTAAAATTCATATTTTAATCTTCAGTCTGGTTAGGGAAAAAGACATCCTTATTATCCCGGCTACTTCATGTTCCACTTCCCAAAGGAGGACATTTTCACCCCTTTTCTGGCTGCAATGTATAATCTCCTTTTCATCCCTTGACGTGATCAAATGGTAGGTTTTTTTTTTTTTATTTGAAAAAAGAACCCTGAATGTTAATGGTATCATTTACAATGCCTGGCATGTATTAAGAAAAATAATTTACATTTGGTATTTGCTCCCTTTTCTAAAATAGAAGCAACAGACAAGAAGGCCTATGAGCATAAAGTCAGTATTCTCGCTTTAAAAATTTTAAAAATATATAATCTTTTAATAAATTTGTTGAGAAATTCATGCATGCATACCAGGTATACTGAACATATTCATTACCCTTTTCTAACCCTGTTATTACCATATCCATCCCCCATCCTCACCAACTTCATCTCTCTCTCTCTCTCTCTCTCTCTCTCTCTCTCTCTCTCTCTCTCTCTCAGATAAGGTCTTTCTCCAAGGCTAGCTTTGAACTCATAAAGCTGGCTTTGAACTCACAAATATCAGCCTCCCTCTGCCTCCACCCATATAGTCCACTGATTCCTGTTTGTACTGCTCAGATGTGATTGGGTGTGGGGCCATCTATTGGGGCATGGTGGACCTACCAGGGGTGATGACCAAGAAAATTGTCTCTGCCTCTTTGAGATGCTATCAACTGTCAGTAACTCCTCAATTAGGGATGAGTGCTCCCCTGTGTATTCAGCATTCTTTTACAGAAACCTTTGTCCCTTGTCCCTGGGATCTTTTGGTACATGAAAGTTCATGGAGCCCAGTGGACATTTGTCCCCATTTAACTTCTAGAAGACGAGTTTGCACTTCCACGTTAAACAAATAGCAAGAAAAATGAATGGACACGCTGTCCTGGCTATAACTGGCACTATTTCCAAGGTTAATTTTTCCTGGAGGAAATACAGTAAGCAGCCATTCACTTCAGAAGGTCAGAGTCTTATTCAGAGTCATTTAAAATGGGAATGCTAATAAGAGCACAATTAGAGTAAACAGTCTACAGCCCATGTGAGAATCATCAAAGTTATGAACAAGAAGAGACATTTAAGAGATAAACGTAATTGCTGAAATCAGGTTGTGGAGAAGAAGGAGATGAGATTGAGATTTTAATCAGATCTTTGTTCTTCTTTACAACTTTCTAACCTGCTTGCCTCTTCATATCGGACAAACTGGGATCTTCCTCTTGGGTGTGGGGGGAAGAGGGTATGCACATCACAATGAGCGGAACACACCCTTTCTCACCAGTAACTGTCGGTTCAGTCTCACCCTGTGTTCCCTGTTTAGCTGGGCTGTACCCTCATGTCTGCAGGTGGGATATTTTCTTCTATAAAGGCACAGCTGACTTTAATGAGAGAGGTGCCAAGATTTTCTTTATCCATGAGCGATTGGTTAGATCCCACCATACCTCTAAAATGCATCTTAAAATCACTGGAATAGGCAATATTGTAGAAAGAAGCTTTAAGTTTCTGCTTTTGGAGAATGTCAAGGAAAACATTCAGTTAATCAGCAGCTATTCACTAAAACTTGTTTCATTTTCATGTGTAGTTTTCCCCATCTGCTATCTATGGCTACAGCAGGACATGGTGGGCCAATGGGATGTCCGCGTCGTTTAGACTTTTCTTGTGTGGAGGTGGGAGGGTCCCCGTGCAGCTCGAAGATTCAGACAGGAAGCGGCCGGTGAAGACCATAGTCACAGCCATACTTGGTAGTCACACTGGTTGGCTTGCAGTCCTGGTGATTATGAAATTAGGCAACCCTTAGTTTCCTGATCGGTAGTAAGTGGGCAACAACAGTATCTCCCTCCCTGGATGGAGACTGAATGCTCGGAACTGTCTGACACTTTGTAGCTCATGAGCTGGCAGTGGAGGAGGCTGAGAACAAGTGATTTTACTTTGCATTTAATGAGAGATGTGACTGAACTATATAAAATTAAAGTGACTCATTAGAAAGCGCTACAGCTGCAGGAGGCATTTTCCCACCCCAACACTTAGGTGTAAGAAGTCTCTTTCTCTTCTTGAAACCAAATTTAGTCTGGCTCTATCCTTGGTCTTGTTATACTGGCTGGGAATTCAATTTCAGTAATGGCTGATGTTCTGTCCACGTTATGTTGGGCATAGGTGCCAGTGCCGGTGGGATGGGCTGAGAAGGGAGTCTCATGTTGTCAGTGTATATGGGTCAAGCTCTCCATTTTTTTTTTTTTTTTCATTTTTGCAGGGGAGACGCTCCGCTGTCTTCCTTCGAGGCTGCAGCTTGGTTTGCTGTGGCTGGACACCTGGGTACTCATTCCTTTCACGCCCCCGCCCCCCAATTGCTTCCATTTGTGGAGCCCTCTGTGGTTGATCTTCCACATCCTATTCTGTTTCCAAACCATGGGGAAGACTTGTGTTCCAAGTTTTTGCCATATGAACTCCTCTGAAAACGCATAAGACTGTTGTGAGAAATATTACAAAAAGACCCCGACAACTCTCCTGCCCCGCCAGGCCTCAGCACCAGGTCCTGGAGGGTCTGCTCAGCCCGTTCTCGTCATCCACACTCCAGTATCCAAGTAAAGCAAAACTCTTAAAGCTTAATCAATCGGATTCATGTATCAGTAATATCACAATTTACAAGATGCCAACACAATAATTTAAGAGCTAATTGATCATGATAAAAGCTTTATCCTAATATTTCTAACCTTATAAACATTTAGCTATTTTGGCTATTAGATGTCACACAGCTCCACGTACGAAGCCATCTTGGTTCCTTTTCTTTCTCATCCTGAGACCTCTGTATAGCCCCAACTCCTAGCTCCGCCTCTCCTTTCCTGGCCAATCACAGGCCTTCCACTGCCTTAATATGATTGGACATGGAAAATCCTGCGCCTCCTGGTGGCCATCTTGGAGCGAGCAGGAAAAACAGCAGGAATAGGAAGGTGTGCTTTCATTTCTCAGCATCTAGTTTCAACATTGGATGCAGAGTGCAGAACACGGGACGGGGTTTCTGCTGCGGCTCCTTTGACATTCTTCTATAATTTCAGTCATCTTACTTAGTCGTTGACATCAGTGAATCATGGCAAATGGGTATCAATAGAGTCTTAGTAATTTCTGCTCTGTTTTGGGCCCATATATGAATTTACATTAGTAGGAATTTCCCCCCATAACAGAGATCACAAAGGACAAAGTTGCTTTATTTCTAACATATTTTCTTGCAATTAATTATGTCAGTTTCTATTGTTTAGAGTCCCCTCACCCCACTCTCTCCATATATATATATGTATATATATCTATCTATCTATATATATATATAATTCATATAACTATATGAATTCATATAACTTCACAGAACTGTAAGTTCCTATGTTTTAGAATAATGATTAACAAACTCTGTTCTATGAAGCAATATGGCTTTACTACTAAACAACATTTTACTGGAACACAACCATGTTCATTTTCTTTCCTATTGTCTGTAATTCCTTTTGTGCTAAATAACAGAGTGAAGAGTTATGACAGAGATGCTGTGTGTCACAAAAACCTGAAACATCTGCCATTTGTCCCTTTGCTTATGATGGGGGTCAGGGGTTTGGTGAGCAGAAAGACCCCGATTCCCCCTTTCTTTATCTGTTTTATGTCTCCAAGGTGGCAAATGACAACTTTGTTTTCAGAGTTACTTTGCTTTTACAGTACAAGCCACTAGGCATCTGTAGATGTTTCCATATGGCACTATCTCTCACTGATTTTATTTGACAAAGTGTGTTGACTTGACAGGCATTTACTGAAGACTGACTTTGCACCAGGCGTTGATGTGAGCACGGAGGTCATGGCCACAGATATTACTGGTAAAGCGTCTCTTTTTCCACAGGGTTGACAGTCTTGACCAAGTAATAGCAATACAAATGCCTTCAGGGACCAGGCTGGTAATGTGAGTGCATGAAGCAGCCAACCATAAGGTGTAGATTCCCTTCCTTTGGCTATTAAATGTGTGAAAAGAGTGTTCTTGTCCATGGAGTGTGTCTGTTCCTGGTCTTCTTACAGCACAAACTCCTCTTGGCTAACCCATCACTTTTCCAATTATGACACATTCCCCTTCTGTGGTGCTTTGAGTGATAATGGTTCCCATAGGCTTATATGTTTAAATATGTGGTCTCCAGTTAGTGGAACTGTTTGACCAAGGAAAGGAAGTATGGTCTTGTTGAGGAAGGCATATCGCTGGGGGTGGGAAGGGGTGGGCTTTGAGGTTTCAATACCCTAGACCATTTCCACTCAGTTCTCACAGAGTGTATGCAAACCGATAGATTACTTAAAAAAAAAATGACTGCTTGGCACATGCATTCGGTTTGAACTCCACAGTACTTTTTAAATAGAGCCAACATCAAAACGTAAACATTTACATAAAACTGTTGATCAGCTATCCAGCTTCTGTCTTCTCCTCTAAGCAGAAGAGGATAAAGCTGGCCCAAAAGACAAGTCATTGTGTTCCTGTATGATAATAATGTCCTGGTGATAACAATGTCGGGTGATAAGAGGCCAAGCCTCTCCTCTGAGGCCTCCCCCACCCCCAACTGCCAGGTTCTACCCACAGATCACTCTAACTGCCCTACAGAACAAAAGGCCCAGGCTCTGGACTTGCAATCCCACCAATCCCCACCCTGGAAAGTGCCACTTTGGAAGGCATCACCCTGGAAAACTCTGCCTACTAAGAAATCCTATATGAGCCCTGCTTTCTGCTCAGGTCTCTGCTGCTTCTCACGGGAGCAGAGGCAGTCACTCTCCTGGTTTCTTTTCCCCCAATAAATCTCTTGTGTGATGTTTGTTGTGCTATTCCTTGGCTCCTGACTGCCAGGTTATCTTTCCCTTCAGAGCTGTAATGCTTACACTTTCTCATGTCTTTGATGGAGGTGGATTTTTGATATTGGTTATATATTAAAGAAGGATAAGAAGATATTTGGATGTAGAATAAGAAGATATTTGGATTTGGGTTGTAGATCAATTCCAGAGAAACAAAAGAGCTTTCTCATTATTGAATTTGATCCTGTTCCCTACCAGAGGTTGCCAGAACTAAGAGCTTAGGAAAGCATGCAGAAAGTTAGCTTTTGTTTTGTAAAACTAGCGTGTGTAATGAAATGTCCTCCTGCCCTTGGCCCTCATGCAGTTCTGATGATCATGCAACTGGGCATAAAGTGCTGCAACTGCAGTTAGTTAGCCTTGCTGCTGTGATGGGGGAAGTCCTCTTTTTGTTTGTTTGTACGTTTTTTTTTTTTTTTTTTGAAGCAGAGTTTCTTTGTGTGTGCAGTCTTGGGTATCCTGGAGCTAGCACAGTAGACCAGGCTGGCCTCAAACTCAGAGATCTGCCTACTTCTGCCACCTAAGTGCTGGGATTAAAGACATGCACCACCACTACCCAGCAGTGGGAAGATTTAATGTCCTCTCTTTAGTCTGTACTTCATTCGCTGACTTCAGAGTATTATCTGGAATTATTCAGGATTTCTATCCTGTTTAGAGTTGCATACTAACTAGTTTTCATATAATCTCTGGGTTGCTTAGGTTGGTTGTTTCAGTTCTACGTTTTTTTTTTTTTTCTTTTCCTTCTTCCTTAGAATCCTTTATCTAAGAGCCAATGACTTGCTTGGTTCTGTTGGAAGCTGGTTTCCCAGGCTTCTTGGAAATAGCCCACTCAGATAAGAAATAGCTCAGGGGTCTTGATCTGGCATTGGCGGGTCTGAGTTCTAGGTCAGTTTTAACATTTGTACATGTTTAAAGGAGTGGAGGTATTCTAAATATCCAGGTTATCTGTCTCAGGAGAAAACTGGGAAAAAAATCTGGAGCGCAAGGATGTATGAAGGTGGATTCAGAGTAGCATTACTCTCTGACCATGTGGCTGCGAGGGTTAATAATTGCCAAGACTCACAGTCTGGAAGATTACTTATTAGTTTGGGACAATGTCTCTTCAAAGACAGCCTTGCTACTTCATTCAAAAGGCGATGAATTATTCCTGGACACCTGCCATCTATCATTCCTGTCCGGCCAGGCTTCCCTTCCGGATCACATGTTAGATTTAGTGCAGGGAAAATTTCGCCATCAAGTAACATCTTGTTTCCTACATAGGAAAAAAGAAAGTAAGAGTAATGCCAGGATAAAATGTCCAAGTTTTTACTTTTTTTGAATATAAAGTTAACACACACACACACACATACACACACACACATATATATATAGTGTTGCGATGCCTTATTTTAAAAATGAGCATTTTTTAAAGAGTAGGCCCAAGGCTGGATAGAAGAACCCAGTAAGATGAAAAGGGTTCCACAAGTAGGCAAGTGTCAGGGCAAGCCCCTGCTGCCACTGTTAGGATTTTCACAAAAACACAAAGCTACTCATCTATAACATATACGCAGAGGACCTAGGTCAGAGACACCTGCAGGCTCCCTGATCTCTGTGAGCCCCCACGAGTCCCCATCCATTGACTCTGCAGGGAGAGAGGGGGAAATTGTGGTCAGAATGTAATATACGATAGAAAGACAAAAATTAAAAGAAAATGAAATCTGTCTTAAAAAAATAAAACAGAAGAAAACGAGCATTAAAACAAAAACAAACAAACAAAAAAATGGTCCAAGTATGGTATCTCAAAATCCATAGCCAGGCCTTGGTTCCATCTTAGATCAGTGTCTGCTGGGTGTGATTTGGATAAACTATCATCTGGTCTTCAACTGCCTCAGCATAAAGCAAGGACAACAGGAGCTGCTTCCAAGGTTTTGAGAATGAAACAGGCAATGATTAGAGAGCACTCAGCAGCACGTATAGTATACGGAAGCCCCACCTCCATAAACGGCAGTCATAACTGTTGCTGACTGAGGTTTTTCCAATAACTGACATCTTGTATATAACTTTCACATGTAACACTCCATTGTTTCATATATTACTTTGTTGGATTTGAAACATGAGTGAATAGCTTAGAATCTAGGTTCTTTCATTCACTAAACCGGAACTCACATACTCCCTCAGTGGAATCTGGTACCCTTCTGTGCCAGTGTCTGAGTTCTCGGGAAAAAGAGATGGAATGACAAGGGCTTTATTCTTAGCGTGTGTTTTGGCATCTGTACTTTCTGGTTTTGTGTGTCAACTTGAGACAGGCTGGAGTTATCACAGAGAAAGGAGCTTCAGTTGGGGAAGTGCCTCCATGAGATCCAGCTGTGGGGCATTTTTTCAATCAGTGATCAAGGGGGGAGGGCCCCTAGTGGGTGGTGCCATCCCTGGGTTGGTAGACTTGGGTTCTATAAGAAAGCAAGCTGAACAAGCCAGGGGAAGCAAGCCAGTAAAATACATCCCTCCATGGCCTCTGCATCAGCTCCTACTTCCTGACCTGCTTGAGTTCCAGTCCTGACTTCTTTGGTGATGAACAGCAATGTGGAAATGTAAGTTGAATAAACCCTTTCCTCCCCAACTTACTTCTTGGTTAGGATGCTTGTGCAGGAATAGAAACCCTGACTAAGACAAATTGGTACCAGCATAGTGGGGTATTCCTGTGACAACTTGACCATGTTTTGGGGAAGACTGCAGAAGGACTTTGGAACTTTGGGCTAGAAGAACCATTCAGTGTTAAGAGATCTGTGGGATGTTGTATAGGAGCTTGGAAGACAATGTTCAGAACAGTGCAGAAGATGGTGACCTGGCTTGTGAAATTTCAGAGGGAAGATTAAAGACCTTTATCAGGGCTGTTGCTATTTTGATTGTGAAGATTCTGTGGTTTTGGTTATATGGACTGAAGAATCAGCTGTGATTAACAAGATATCAGAACTACTAAAGCAAAACCTTTGCATTACTGGGACTATTGATGTTTAGCTGGAGCTAAGAAATTAGTGGTGATGAAGAGACCAGCATCATTGAGGTGAAATCTTCTGGGAAGTGATTGCCAAGAGTACTCAGAGGCTATGTTCCAGAGATTGCCAAGGTTGTACCTTGTGCTGTGGTTAGACTTGGTAATGTGTAAGAGTCACCCAGGTGGTACTGGTTTTGAGGTCATGAAGAGCAGCTGAAGCTTGGCACTTGAGTGAGAGCCTGTGGAAGGCCATTGGTGAAGGTGCAACTCAGTTGCAATTGATGGCCCAGAACTGAAGGGGTCATGCACAGGAATTGAGGCTGGGCACCAGGAAGAGAGCCTATGAGAGGCTATTGGTGAAGCCTAGTTACAGCCGAAGACAGCAGTGTTTTGGAGATGCCAGTAACGTGAGAAGACCACCAAGAACAGCAGCAGCAGTGGAGTACAAGCATCTGGAGCCTAGAAGAATACAAGGTGTGTTCTATAAAGGGCAGAGCTGGAGAAGTGACCCAAGCCCTTGGAGGATTCCAGAAGATTTTGAGTGGATCCCAGACACTGGGCAGTTGGTGTTTGATTTTGGTTTTGATTGTGACTGTGCCCAGATATTTTTCCTTCTTGAAGAAGAAAGTATTTGAGTGGAGCCCACAATTAAGAGACTTTTAATTGTAAAACAATTTTGAATTTTAAAAGGGACTGGATATTTTTAAAGGGATTGAAATTTTAAGAATTTGCAAAGACGGTGGGACTTTTAGTGCCACTGGCTGGTTTTGTGTGTCAACTTGAGACAGGCTGGAGCTATCAACAGAGAAAGGAGCTTCAATTGGGGAAATGACTCCATGAGATCCAGCTGTGGGGCATTTTCTCAATTAGTGATCAAGGCAGGAGGGCCCCTTGTGGGTGGTGCCATCCCTGGGCTGGTATTCTTGGGTTCTATAAGGAAGCAATCTGAGCAAGCCAGGGGAAGCAAGCCAGTAAGTAACATCCCTCCATGGCCTCTGCATCAGCTCCTGCTTCCTGACCTGCTTGAGTTCCAGTCCTGACTTCCTTTAGTGATGAATAGCAATGTGGAACTGTAAGCTGAATAAACCCTTTCCTCCCCAACTTGCTTCCTGGCCATGATGTTTGTGCAGGAATAGAAACCCTGATTAAGACAGCATCCTAATAATACAGGCTGGTAATAAAACAAAAAACAGGATAAAGTAAAACAAATTGGAACACCACTATAAAGAAAATAACTCACCATTTCGGGAGGGAGTAATTAGGAAGGAGGATAGCGTGGTTGAGGTGAAGACGAAGTATTTCTTGCAGAACTCAATGTGCAGGAGTAAGTCAACGTGTCCAGACCTGTGAAGAGCATTCCCCATGAAGAGACGTCTCGGTGCCAAGTCCTAGAGTGGCGTGTGCTTGACTTGGTGGTGGGTAGGAAGACATAGTGTACGGGGAACAAGGAAAGGCTGGTTGAAGGTGAGGGTGTAAGGGAACTCTCATGAGGGAGACTCTGTTAACTGTGGACAAGAGAAATCGAATAGAACCGTAAGAATAATAGGAAGCCTCTGGGGAATTTTAGTCGGCAGGAGGGTGTGCTCCGATTTTTATTCTTTGGCAGTTTCTTGTGGAAGCTGTTTCTTCCTGCTTTTATGCATAATCATTTAAAAAATGTACAATTTCCCACGTGTGGTCACACTTCTCCCCACCCCACTATCTCCTCTTTCCCATGTCTCAGTTACTCCTTCTCTCCAACAAATCCCTTCCCACTTTTCTGTCTTCATGGTGTGTGTGTGTGTGTGTGTGTAGTTACAACTTGGGCAAAAGAAACTTTCTAGTGGCTACATCTTTGAGGAATAAGACTTCCCCCTCCCCCGAGCCTCTCTATTGCTTTAGGGGAAGGGTGGGTTTTCAGGATCCCCACTCATCATTGTGGGCCCAGTATTGTGCAGTGGGACCTGTTTCATGAACATAGAAAGAACTGCATAGCAGTAGTTGTATCTGGTAGATGTTGGCAGAGTGAACAAGACACTCTAAGGAAAACACTAGCATGTGTCAATAATCAATACACCTGGTATTGGTGTTTCCAGCTGCTATGGATAGGAATTTATGCCCCTCTCCTCAGTTCATAGGTTGCAGCCTCGGTGTGTCTATGTTTGGATGAAGGCCTTTAAAGGAATAATCGAGGTCAAAGGGGTCATTAGCAGTAGGGATGGTGACGTCTGAGAAAGACACCGAGCTCTCTTTCCACCCTGCAGGAAGTAATGAGGAGAGTTGCTGTGACATGGGTACTAATGGAGTCATATTTACATACTTTCTGTATTCATTTTATTTTAAAAAATGTGCGCAATGAAAGGAACAAATTAGGTAATAAAAGAAACAGGCTACAAAATAGAGCAAGCACGGAGGAGATAAAGATAATTTATCTCAAGTGGGTATATGCACTCTTTTCAGAAATAAGAAAAGCGAAATTGTATCTTCTTGTTGATGTTCGCAGCCATGTCTGTGACAGACTAAGGTTCAGGCTAATAGCTAAGGACCCTCAAGTGGGCTAGGCTTGGCTGGACAGAAAGAGCAGGGCTGCGCCGCCGTCACACAAGAGGCTGGCCAGCAGGTGGGTAGATGGGATCCGAGAGCTTGGCAGTGGTCGGCAGCAGATGTCCTGGCTGGTTGGTTCGGGCTCTCAAGCTGGCAGCAGGCAGGCAGAGAGTGCCAAGCAGGCAGGTGGTTGGTGTGAAGAGGGCGCATAGCAGGTAGTTATGATGATGCTCCTGTAATAGGGCCTGACCTCCGCATCAGGAGTGGAATGGGAGGAAATGAAATTCAAGTCCAGAGGAATTAGGACAAGGCAGGAAATCAGGCAGTCCCCGAGTTCTTATAAACGGGCTACAATGTGGAAGTTTCGTCAAAAGAATCCCCGAGCCCGAAGCTATTTTGAGTCTACAGGTGGGTGTGGGGTATTTATAGCTCTGTAGCTTGCGGGCCAGAGAGACGACCAGGAAACTAGGCTGAAGTGTGATTTACAGTGCTCAGGAAAAAAATATCAAAAAACAAAAACAAAAACAAAAACAAAAAAAACCATAAAATGGTAGTATCAGAGAGGACCTTAAAAGTCATCTCATTCAATTCTTCCAGTGTACAAAATAGGAAGCTAATTGAATATGACCTGCACGAAGCACCGGTAATTGCTTTTCACAAGTTGATCCACCTGATCCTTATAATACCCAGTGAGTTACAGAGTATTATTTTTGTTTACAGGTGGATCGGAGAAGTTAAGAAACTTCCTTGGTGTTAGACAGCACAGACAGTGTTTTCATCCAGATCTGTTCGGAATGCAAACCTGTGATTAAATAGCAAGTTATGATAGAGTTGGCTCTCAAATCCACCTTTCTCGACTTGTAGGCTTACTCCAACAAAGCATAAACACCTACACTTTATTTAGGCGGTGTGGTAGGTACTTTTTTCATTGTTTGGGCAAACTATCTGACAGAAGTAATTTAAGGGAAGGATTTATTTTTGGCTCATGGGTCAAGATACAGCTGGCTCGAGTTGGTAGGCATGGTAGCAAGATTGTGTTCAGTCAGAAGAAGGGCAACTAAGGATGATATACAAGTCCACCTCCCCAAAATATTCTCCTTATCCACTTTACTTCAAGACCCTTGGGAGGGTTGGTAACTACATTCAAGGTGGGTCTTTCTTTGTTAAAGTTCTCTGGATGTGACATCTAGGTGATTCCAAATTCATTCAAGTCAGCAGTGAAGGTTACCCCATCGAACAGGGATTGGCTGACCATCAGATTTCAATGTTTTTTCCTATGTATAACTTTAGTGAAGGAAAATTGGAGCAGACTAAAGTTTTTTAAAAAAGCCCAAAAAAAAAAAAATCAAATAGGAAAGTTCTAGCCAACTGTTTTGAAGCTCTTCTTTGGCAAGAGGTGAGCTGATAGTCAGCGAAAGGCTAATGACACCCTTGTAGCCTGCTATCAGAGTTCTATTAGCTCCACAGTAGGAGCCGGGAAGACAATGGGAGCAATATGCTAGGACATGGGGGTGGGGCGACATTTCCAGTGCCACCTGAAAAGCTGAATAATTATAGAGAGATACCTGAAACTTCGCCAGAAACAAGGCATGGGCGAATCATTTAACACTTTTATTCATCCTGTCTGAAACCCAGATAAAATCTCTTCATCTACTTCCCTTATGGAGTGTACGGATACGTGTAATTTTTGTCTTAAGAGTCTTACGGCTACTTCACAGAGCGTAAAGACAATGTATTGTGACCCTTCTGCTTTCTGTGTAGGGAGAGTTTTGAAGATGCTTTAAGTGATTTGGTGAGTCATGGATAATAAGGTCTTCATTTGCCAGGAGCTCGAAGTCTGTGGACAGTAGACCATTTCGCCAGTACCTACTTGCAGCCGTGCTAGTGATCATACATGTGTATGATATGAGCACACGTGTGTATGATATAGGGAGAAGAACTTATTGTTCTATTGCCTGCTACCTTCCTGCTAGCTAGCTGGCAGATGGCTGTTGCCATGTGTCAGGTTATAGGCTCCAGTCTTGTCTCCTTCCTGTCCATTCTGTACTTTTGGGTTTACCATGTTTATACACCTGGGGATGCTACTGTGCTTTCAGTCACCTTTACTAACCATGACTTTCCCCTCATCTTATAAACCTGACTCGCACTTTCTTGAACTCGCCTTGTATATGCGAAGTATAGATATTATTTTGAATTGTCTTATGTTTTCTGGCTCTGTGACTCAATTTTCAGCCTTTAAAGGACTTTTTATTTTCCACACTCATCTTTTTGGTGTCCTAATGTGCCAAACACAGTTTCAGGTGTGGGAGGGCACTTTGTAAGTGCTCATTTGCTCCCTGCTTCTTCTCTTCTTCCTCCTCTTCTCCCTCCTCCTCCTCTCCTTCCCCCTCCTCCCTTCTCTCCTCTACTCATCTCTCCCTTTCTTCTCTTGAATTGATAAATCAAGATGAAAAGTGAATTTTTTTTTTAATCATCAAAGTTTTCCTTTTCTAGGTAATGCCAAGTAGTCAAATGTTGATGAGTAGCTACTGGCTCTGAAGCACCTGTGTAGTGCATTGTGGGAAATCAAAGATGCTGTTCATTTCAAGTCAGCTTGGAAAATATAAGCCAAATGTCCCAGGGGATAGGAAAAATGTGGCCACTTCCATATAAAATTTATTTTTTCCCATAGTGAAATATACTTACATTTAGAAACATACTCACAATGTGACATGGAAAGGAGATTGTTCACCTGGGAATGAAGGAAGATTGACAGGGATGGTGGAGAGAAGTTGATCAAAATGAACGTTTCAGCTATACAGGATCAATTCTGGATATCTGTATGAGAAAACGTAGGTTTGAAGTGGTCTGCTAAAAGTTCAAACAAATCAAGGTGGCGGTAAGTTAAGGAGCTTGATTTAGTCGCTTTATGTTTAATCGATGTATCAAAGCCTCATGTCATATACCATAATTATATGAGAGTTTTTGCCAATTATATCCTAATGAAGCTGGGAAGAAAAAAAAAACTCAAAACCTTTGATTACAAGACTTAGTTCTGGACAAGGTAATACAGACTACTCAGTGTGGCTCACATATGGAGGCATGACTCCAGTGTTAGCTGTTTTAAAAAATATCAGAAAAATCCAGAAATTTAAATTATAATATACAATCCCATTTACTTTTTAGCAAATGTTGTCAGTGCCTCCTGCTGAGTTTAAGGATTTGTGTCTAGCCTTACTTTAACTTGTCATGACATGTTCCCTGAGAAGCCAACTCATTTTTTTGTTTTTTTGCTTTTTTTACTTTAAGGGAAACAGAGGGGAAATGAATATGGGAAAGAGGGGAGTTGGGAGGGGAGGAGCTGAGAGGAGTAGAGGGAGGAGGGAGAACTGTCATCAGGATGTTATGTGTGAGAGAAGGAAAAAACAAACAAACAAGCAAACAAAAACACTTTTGAAATAACCCGGGGAGAGTTAAATATGTCCCCAGGCCTTTAGTCTTTTTGGCCTATTCTCTTGCCTTAGCCTTCAAAATAATGGAATCAGAGGCAGGGCCCACCTCACGTGGCTTTCTGTCTACACAAGTCTTTGAGGGTGAGGTGTTGGTGAGATGTGTTTATTGTCTTGTGCACATAATGGGAAGTCCTTGAACAGTCTTCACAGCAAGGATTTAATATCAATTTCAATTCTGAAAAAGAAAAATCCTCATGGCCGTGGCCTAGAGAAGGATGTTACAGCGGGCCTCGTGAGAGAAGATGGCCTCAGGATGTGAGGGTGACACATAGGAAGATGTAGATTGTGTTTGACGTTGTATCAACAAGGAAAGGGGGAAATCCAGGATGCTATGGAGATTTGGGGTTGACCCAGCAGCACAGATGATGGTGCTGTCTACTGAGATGGTAGAGAGGTGAGGGGACTTTTCAGAAGGAATTTCAGTTGCTTCTCAAAGTTCTCACAGTACAGGTCATTCACTATAAACCGGAAGCATCCTATTTTGGGCACCCCCAGATAGTCATTTCTAGTTCTTCCACTGGTTCCATCCAATAGTCTACTATATTCCTCACCTGCTTTGTCACCCACTTTCTCTTTTCAGTAGATGTTTTTAGATATCTAAAAAGTTTTGATTTTTTTAAAATTGGCTTCTTTGCACTGGTGGTTAGAAAATAGGTTCTGGAGGTCTAGGGAAGGGACTGGTGGGTAAAGCGCTTGATCAGCAATTGTGACTTTCCTGAATTCAGATCCCCAGACCCCTGCAAAAATATAGAAGGACAGCGGATGAGGCCTGAGTTAATCTCTTCACACACAAATGAGCACACTTTCATACACCCATGTGCATCACACACAAATAGTAAAAAACGTAACCTGTCCTTATTTTGATTTTTATGTATTTACTGGTGATTTCCTTTTATCTAGTCCTGAAGTGTTTTTTTTTTTAAACCTGTCTTCTCTTAATTTAACACTGCTACAACCTTCAGTCTGTTAGAAATCCTATTGGAATGTTTTACTCAGATATAATTCAAGAAAGAATTATTATTTTTTAAACAGGGATGATTTGCTTTGTTCTTAAAACTACATGTAACATAAAATTGAACGTTTGAGGGTCATTTTATACCATCCTTTCCATATGCCTTTTCAAGGGAATAAACCAAAAATTTGCTAGGAACTATTTTTGCATAGGTTAATTGTTATTGTGTCTGTGTGGGCATACACTGTAGGTATATGTGTGGCACTTGAGTAGTCTGCAGAATGACTGTTGAAATCTGCCCCCCCCCCTTTTACTCCTTTCCCTGAACACTGGGATCCAACAGAGGTCACCAGTCTTACACCACAGTCGCTGTCCCCAGTGAAGCCACCTCAAAGTCCCATATCTGCTTCCTTTAACTTGGACTTCCAACAAAAACCAATCTCATTTTGGGCCATGCGGAAGGAAGTTGGACCACTCCTGAAAGATTTAAACCATGAAGGCAAGAGCATCGCGCGCACAGTTTTTGGGATGCTTTCTCAAAGCGTGCTACTATTCCAAGCCCCGGCTTAATCGGTGGACCTTTCTGTCCCACACATCTCTATAAGGGCCTTTGATGTTTTTTTCTCCTCCTTCACAGTTGTCATTTCTGTAAGTTGTTGGTTTTTGTTTTGTTCTGTTTTGAGGCTGTCCAGGAAGTACGGAGTTTTAAGGACTTCAGATTCTTGACATTTCCTTTTCTGGTTATATGTTTCCCAGCAGCTCATCCATGGAGTGAAGATCACTTGCTATCTTAATCTCCATTCCAAGTTAAGTGCTCTGGCAGAGAAAAGACAAAGACCCAGGTTTTCATTGCAGTCACGTGACTTGTTTTGTTTGGCTGTTTGAGTTTTATATTTTAGCTTTCTTTTCCTCTTTTGGTCCCTGCTCGAAACCTCCTGGGAGAGTCGAGATCGTTTATTTTGTAAGCAAAGGTAATTCTTTTTCACTCATTATAAGAAGGTATCCAGCATCAAATCTGCTTATCCCCACGCGGTCCTGGACTTGAGCTTACGCATTATTATATTCTCTTTGTGAATGGCTAAACTCAATTTTCAAGAGAAAGAGAATATTGAAAAGAGTCTAATGACGCCCATAGCTCGTGGAGAAAGAACCCCTCTCTCATACGGAAGAGTCTGAAGTATCTAAAAGTTGTGCTCGGGGTGAGACAAGGTCAATGGTCCGATTTCTCTCCCTGTGGTTAGCCAATATTTCCAAGTGTGGACTGAAAAACGAGTAGTTTACCAGCTGCTAAGTAGGCTGGCATACATTATCATAGGCAAACATTTATATGGGAGTTAAGTGCAAGCTCAGGCAGAGAGAAGCCGAGGCTCTTCTCCTTTGCTCTGCACGTCACTTATTTCAGCTCGCTTCAGGAAGAAGCAATCAGCAGTGGTTTCGAATGCCGCGGTGTTCCTGTGATGTGCACTCACCGAAAATCATTGATGTTTCTGCTTTAACTAGATTTAGCTGCTTTGGGTTGAAAGCTCTGTGCTGTTTGAAATCCCATTTTACTAAACCAGACAGTGAGTAAAACCACCGAGTCCTTCAGGAAAATTCCATCTCACAGTTAGAGGAAGCTGTTAATTACAGTTACAATCGGCTCTACAGCGCTACCTTAAAGGTACAGGACTTCTGCCTGCTCCAGCTGGTCCTTTATCCAGCCCATGTGGTGCCATTCAAGTGATATCATGTGGCTTAGCTTCTTTTGATGTGTTTCCCGGGAGCCTATGATTGCTGTGTCCCTGTAGAATGCTTCGAGATTGAGGCCACAGATTTTTCTGGCATCTTGTACATTTTCCATTTCTGGGATTGCAGGCTCCTCTGTGCCTCTTATCCCCTCTTTAGTAAAGTAGCTAATTCTTAAAAAATAAATCCAAACCAGCTCTACACTCAATTACTTGTATAACTGGTCCCTTTGCACAGAAAAAGCTACCTTGGGAACTGAGACAAATTGTAGGCTTATGGATTATGAAGGTTTTTTTTTTTTTACCTTAATGAAAATTTAATTTGTTATGAATGGTTCATCATAACATATGCCAAGAAGAGCGTGCCAGAAATAACAATCTGAAGGAACACGCGGGACCTAACGCTTCCATACTTTTCCGAGAGGAGAAGAGATCATTGAAACAACACATGTCAGATTCTGTTACTGTCATTTTGCTGAGGCCATCTGTTAAAGACCAAGATCAGGACCTGCTGCGTTCACTGAATCTGCAGTTCTGGGAAGGACAATGTCACATGAAATTAAGCTGCTTCTGTTAAGGGGAGTGTACCTGAGGGATTAATTTTTATTTTATTTTATTTTAAAGGCTGAGCTCATGTTATTCTTCTACATATTCACATAAATGTAGCAGCTTTCAAAAAAAAAAAAAAAAAAAACAAACCACTCAAATCTGCCTCACAGCACCAGCTATTCAGTTTTTTGAAACACAAATTGCAAAAATAATTTGTATATGTGGATAGATATTTGAATGTGTGCATGTAAAGATGCTGCATCTATATACATGATAAGGTTGGTATTTAGACTACTTTGGCTTTTGGAATGCATCAAGGATGACCATAATAGACTATCTGATAGTTCCTAAGTGAAGAGTGGAGGACTGTTTCCTTTCATATTCTGATGAGGCTTAAAAGGCAGAATGGAAAGTGGCTTTTAAATGAGACGCCTGCTCACATCCCAGCCATTCTTGCTTTTATATTGAAATATCAAGCTGTTTTTATTAAACAGTAACGACACAGGCCTCCCGGTTTCCTAGAGCAGTTCTTTGTGTATGATTTCAAGTGTTGCTGTGCACATTCCATTTGTGTGCACCCCGTGTTCCCTTGTAGTACACCCTCCCATCACACAAGTCACAATAGAAAGTTCCCTTTCTATTTCTGAGCTTGAGGATGCACTTTCTTTGGTTAAACCGGGTTTTCATCAGCGGCGAAAATTATTAGTCAACTGCTGTAAAATACTTTAATTTTAGTTTCCTTATATGTGAAATGTCTAGAAAAGTTTTAATCGCTAATATCCCACCCATCTCTAAAAGTCCAAGATTCTTGGGAAGAACTCTTGGAAGGACCCAGGGCTCCAGCTATATTTGTAGCAGAGGATGGCATTATCTGGCATCAATAGGAGAAGCCCTTGGTCCTGTGAAGGCTCAAGTCTCCAGGGTAGGGGAGTGCCAGGGTAGTGAGGTGGGAGTGGGTGGGTGGGAAGGGGTATGTCTTCCTAGAAGCAGGGGGGATGGGAGTGGAGAGTTCCAGAGGGAAGGCCAGGAAAAGGGATGACATTTGAAATATAAATACATAAAATATTCAATTAAAAAAATTGAGACACGCTCTCTCTGTGTTTGGGCTTGCTTTGATGGTCCTGTCTCAGCGTCCCAAGTGCTAGGAATATGAGTGTCTGCCACAACATTTGGCACGTCCTGTATGTTTTTTAATACATCATATATGATGCTATGTTTTAACTTCGTCAATAGATGTGTAGATATGTAGCACCTTTTCAAGAAAGGTTAGATGGAGAATGTTTGCTGTACATCTTGAATGTAAGTGAGAAGGCTAGGCTGATTCCACGACAGGCTTCAGGCAGTTAAGGTGACTAGGCCTAAATCTCTGTTTCCAAGAACTGGACAATTCCAGACAAGTCTAGGCCTCAGAAGCTGCCCCGCCACCTGGCCTGAGGCAAGGACGATGGGTTAGCAGCAGTTTCCAGACTCCCTTAACTACTTCCTCAGCAACAGTTTCCAGATTTCCCCAGCAACAGTTTCCAGCCCCTATGCCCCAGTAATGGAATATCTGTAGAGATGGACCCAACAGATTAACATAGAAGTCACCTACCCCGAATTTCCTAATGTGCTTTAAAACAGGCCTGCAAGCTCACTTGGGTGTTTCTGTCTTGGTAATGGGGAGATTCCAGCATGCTGGACTGCTGCATAAAACACTCTGCATTTTATACCACACTATTTGAGTCTGGATGTCATTCTTCGGAGAATCATGGACCCTTACATAAGAACATGCACTTAAAATAGTTCTTTATTTTCTCTCAGAACTGAAAGCACAGGCAGAAGACATCCCCATGAAAGATCAGAAATATATGATAGAAGCTGAAATGTCCCCTGATTCAGAGTTTATACAAATTATTACCAATTTCTTGTCTTCTTGGACCTATTGCATTATATTCCAGTTTTAGTATTAAGTTTATTGAAATTCCCTTTATTTACATTTGGGGGTCAAAACTTTTCATGTTTTGGGACTTTGCACTTCCAGTAATGAGGTGTCTTCTTATGGACTCAAAATTACATCTGAACTGAAGAAAACCTCTGCCAGCCCTAACTAGCTGATTCACTTTGACTCTTTATGGTTGATAGAGATCCACACCTCATGAGGAAACTTCAAACTGTTTATATATATGTGCATATACATTTATATACATATATGTATGAATATTTGATTAAGTCCAACAAAACCACTTTCTACTATATACAAAGGTAAGTGCAGAGTACAAGATAAAGTATCTTTGTTTTTTGTTTTTGTTTTTGAGGATCTTACAGGGTAAGATAAAACAGTGTATGTTTTATGGACCCAACAGATTAACATTGGTTACAAGATTTGTATGTTTAAAATTTCTAAAATTGAAACTTCTCTATGGCTGATGGCATGGTATAATCTGATTGGCAGAATTTAAATTTTCTTAATGGCATATAGAACACTCTGTCTCATGGTTGATACCTTCCTACTCACGGCTGTGTGGTAGCACCAGACACTGGGGAAGTTCTGCTGCCATTCCAATTAACGGTGCTAACCGTGATTCCTGGTTAAGATGCAGGAATCTGTATTTCTGTGAGTTGATCTCAGGGCCAGCTCCTACGTGCTTCCCATTTGTATCTCACCAGCAGACAATGACTCACGGCTTAAAGATTCACCATTGACTCCTATAAGGCAGACTAAGAGCCTCATCTGGCATTCAGTAGATGAACTAGAAATCTCTTACACCTGTGGAGGGAACAGTGGTTGAGTTGAGTTGGAAACAGTATGAAGGACTTTAGCTGTGTTAGGATTCTGTCTAAGCTCCACCCCACAGTTATCTGGAAACAACCAGGTATGCCCCTCCCCACAGTTACCTGGCAACAGCCAGGTATGCCCCTCCCCACAGTTACCTGGCAACAGCTAGGTAGGCCTGGCCTACTATAAAAGGGGATGCTCAGCCCCTCCTCTTTCTCTTACATCTCTTATTCTCTCACTCTCAGCTTCTCTCTTGCCCCTCTCTTGTGCTCTCCTCCCCTCCCCCTCTCTCCACATGGCATGGTCATGGCCGGCCTCTACTTCTCTCCCCTCTCCTCTCTGCCTTTCTCTGCCCCTTAACTCCCCTCCCCATGCCCTGAATAAACTCTGTTCTATGCTACACCTTCATGTGTCTGGTCCCTCAGGCCCCTCGGCATGGGCCCACTGAGGCACCCCCTTCCCCCACACTACCATATACCATATTCTCACACCTCTTTCTCTTTTTATGATCACAACGGCTTGACCCATCTCTAAGAGACTCTGAAGCATAAATGAGACCGGGTATAAGTTTCATGGATCATAACTCCTATCAGGTATGATATCCCTTCATTCTGTGGAGCGAAATAGGATGTAATTTATTTTGCATGGCCATGAAGACTCTCTGAGGCCTTCCAAACACTTGGATATTTGGAGAACCCATCTTATGGACAAGGTTCTCACTTAGTCTGTGAATGTGTGCTAGGGAAATTCCAAGAGACATCACTATAGATTTTTCCTTTAAGAAGGTTGTAGCATATGCAAATATTTGTCATTTTGATATTATTAAATATTTTCATAATTTAATGTTATTTGAATAGAGTTTGAAGGACTGAGAGTGCTGCATGGAAGTGTTAAAGGAATGAAAAGAATCACACAAAGTAAGGGTGAAAAGTATAGTATAGCACGATATGGAACAGGTGACATAAGAATGTTATTTAAAAATACAAAGGAAATCAAAATAGGGTGATGTATTTCAGGGGGGGTGATTCTACAACTGAGGAAATACTTGAATCTCATGTGGAAGAAATGGAAGGATTCCTTGAAGAGGCAGAAAATAAAGCATTTCTGAGTCAGAGAATGTCAGAAAAGTATATGCAAGTTAGCTTGTTTTCACACATGAGAATATACTTACCTTCTGCAGAGAAGCAGCAGGTGAGGCATAAAGGGCCCAGGGCCACAGATGCTCTCAATGATAAAGCACAACTTGGAGGTAAGAGATGATGGACCCAGGACATGGGCGTGGGGGTACCTCTTAAGTGATGTCAGTGACAGCTGTGTCTCTCAAACAACAAGAAAGAAAGGAGTTGCTATAGGCATGGGTGAATTAAGTTCTGGCGTCAGGAATTTGGAAGGAGAGGAGTTTTCGTGTCCTGCATTCTATTTTCTCTTTGAAATAGGAAGTGGTCTGGTGATACCGAAAGGGATAGAGCCTGTGGTGGTCACGATGAATGAGTAAGGATTGACTATAATGACAAAGCCCTGGAATAACTGCTCAGGGAGTGGGAGAGGAAATTGAACAAAGACAATAAGAAAAAAATATTGCTGAGCAACACTGAAGCCTCATTTTAGACGGCAGTGCATAACTGGTAACAGCCTGTACTGTTACGTGATTCCCCCAGCAACCCTTAGCGGCTGAAGTAGAGGATGCGAGGAGAGATGTAGAATTCCAGAGACACCACAAAGTCAGTCACCTTGGAAACTGCAGATCACCAGTGAAGGGAGAAAAGCCGCAGGGTTGTTCAAAGAGAAGGAAACGGATGGGTCAGTATTCTGAGAGCCTGAAGAAGTCTAATACTGGATGTGGGGAGTGAGGGAGTGGGCTGTGCCGACTGAGAGATTAAGTTTACAGGGTAGGGCATTAGTTTCTCCGGCACTAAGGCTGAATAACATCTCAGCAGTGCAAAGGCTTTGGAATAGTTATTCATATTGATATAAAGTCAACTCAGCTTCCAAATAGTCTGTGGCTCTTGGTAAGTGGCCTGGAGGTCACAAATGATAACAGAAGATTAAAAAAAGAATTATGAGAAGACCAAATGTACCACAAACTAGTGAAGGCACGTAAGAAAAATGGTGAGTGTAGAGAATGAACTATGCCTTCAAGAAACAGAAAGAAAAATGTAATATCCAACGATTTTAGCCAGAATTGCATGGGTTGCATGCAAATGAGCATCAGTGTGTCTAGGAGATACCTTTCCATTGTAGAGGCCAAAGGCATGAGGTTCAGTTCAGAGTAACAAGGAATACAGGGTGGCAGGGGGTGATGTGGTCCCTAGTGTTGAGAATGTGAGCTGGTATTGTACACATAGCATGGACCGAGAAATAGCATGGTTAAGATCTTAAGTCGGGCCCTAATAATTGGCTGGCAATTATTTTAAGCACAGGGGCCACTTTACTAAATCCCACCATTCCTCAATCGCGCCCTTTGAATGATCAACTGTTTAGCACAATGCAGTTCATTAATTTACCATGTTTATTCTTTTTCCCCTTCTTCTATGCAACCAATACTTAGAGATTAGGGGATCTGTATCTACTTTCATAAGAATCTCATATGGTGCTTGAGAAAGGTGGACACTCAAATATTTGTTAATGGGATGACCTAAGAAGTAAAAGAATAATTACAGAGAATGTTATGCATGGTGGCCATTGGGTTAAATACTTCATTAATACTATTTGCTATTGTTCGTGTTTTTCTTCAGCTGGGGGAGGGAATAATGAAGACGTTATCCTGAAAAGGTTTAGGAAAAAGGGGATAGGAAGAAGGGATTTTAGGTTGACATTCACTGACAAGTAGATTATGACCTCAAAATAAGCCTTAGCGGGCTATTGGTTTCTCTGTAAGAGCTCTCTGGAAGGAGGTACCACAGGGAGGCAATAGGTAGGAAATAGTTTACCCAGAGATAATTATTACTAACAGGAATGACTCTTTTCCCACTCTGACTCACTCGATGGAGACTACTTTTAAGTAATTATCTTGGTTTAATTTTTATTAATCTTTTGGCACCAAGTGAGACGGGGTACTTTAGTGAAGGATGCTGTTTACCACAGAGATTTTAAAGCTTTCGTGGGAGCATCTGAATGAGAATAGAATTTGATAGCAGGATTGATTTAGGAGTGGCTGCTCACGTTTTTCCTTACTGTTGCTTTTTTTATATCTTGCATGTTTGAGCAATTAGTGACTTTAAGAGAGAATTGCAAATTTCCAGCATTGAGAATACAGGATTTTCTGATTAGTTTGAGAGATTTTATGCCTTTTGAATTTTGATGCTTTGCCTTCTTGTGCTACCTCTCGCTTTATTGAAAGCATTTAATTGCTATCTATACTGGACAGAAGATTTTTATTTCTGACTCAGGGATGAAGGAAGGTTTTTTTTTTTTAAACTGGTATTTTATATTACTGACATTTCTCATATTCATCATAGAAAATGTTAATAGTGCAGAAAATGTACAAAGAAGAAAACCAGCCTTGAACTTACTCAACCCTTGGAAAGTCACCATTAGCCTCTTGATTGCTGCACATATTTTGCTCCAAGTCTTTTTGACAACTGGACAGATATATTTCCTGTGGGGCATGATCATTTGGTATACACAATGCCTTGAACTTCTACAGGGCAGAGATTTCTAATTAAAAAAACATACTAACAGATTTCTTACACATGACAATCTAGTGAAATTCTAGATCCCCTTCTCCCCGAATTTCCATATGATCATACACACAAATTTTATGTTTACCATCAGTGACATAATGGTCGATCCTCATTTTATAATGGCCTGTGGATCCTAGGATGAAATTCTTCACGTTGAATACATCATTTTTTTCTTCAGATTTTAAAAGCTGAAAAGCATAGACTAGTGAAATGACTCACGGGTAAAAGCATTTGCCATGCAAGCCTAATAGCCCATGTTCAATCCCTGGAATCTATAGAAATGTAGAAAGAGAGAACCAATTACTCAAAGTTATCTTCTGAAATTCACACACACACACACACACACACACATACACACACACACACACACACACACACACACACACACACTGTGGCCTCTTTGCAACTGCTCTTACATACATCATATATATGGCTCCTATTAATAACACAGTTTAAAGAAGTAATAAAATCCCAAAACTTATTAAAATTAGAATTATTTTAAATTTTAATTCTTTGACAATTTTATACATGTATATAATAAAATGTGATCATATCTACTCTAAGTTCTTTCCAACCCCCTTGTATCCTCAACAGCACCTTCCCAACTCCATGTCTTTTTTTGTGTTATTTTGATAACCCACTAAGTCTAATTATTGCTGTCTATATGTATATAGGTGAGGTGTCATGGCGTCAAGTTGAGCATGGACAACCCACCAGTGACCACACCCACAAGGAAGAATTATTCTACCTCCCCACTGGTGTCTGCCAATAGCTCCTCAGTAAGGGGTGGAGCCCCCATCTATACCAGAGTTTTGGCTGGCTTGTCCTTATGTGGGTAGCCACATTTGCTATTAGCTTGTGAAGACAGCATCTCACAGCATGTCTCCTTCTTTGGGTCTTCTCTTACTCGTTCTGTCTCCTTGTTCTCTTTGTTCACTGAGCCTTTGCAGAAATAGGTCAGGTGTGGATACGGGGTCAGTTGGTTAGAAATGACTCATTAAGGGCTGAGTACTCAAAAGCTTTTATTCTTGGCACATTGACCAGTTATACATCTCCGCATTGACTGTTGTATATTGCAAAAATAAATTTCTGACCGATACTGAGAGCAAGCCAGGTCTGAGTGTAAGCACAAATATTTATGAGACAATTTGACAGCATGACCATTTAATGGCATAACAATAGAGGGTTCCACCTATACGGCTTATGACTTCCATATTCAGGGGATTTGACCAACATTACATGAGTACACATTAAGGCAGAAGATTCCCTCTGTGTAACAGACCTCAATGCCAATTATAGTGTTTGATTACCCTACAACAGTTGTGCCATTATTATACCAGTAGGGCACGTTTTGTCTGGTATGTCAGTATTGATGTATGAAGGATCCAGTACTAGATAACACTGTTGGTGTTTGTTCTCCCCCAGCAACCTACATACAACTTCTGGCATCATGAGAGCTAGACAGTATACTGAAAGTTTCTCCATCATTTTGAGATTGCGTTTTCAATGTCTTGTGTACAAAGTGTTTGGCGTCTCTACTAATAGGATCTTTCTGTGTATTTATAGTGCATAAGCAAGGACAACAACAATAGTTTTGGAGACTGCTGGGGCCTCATAGGGAGGCAGCCCCAAAATGTTATTTTAGAATGCTTGCATTTTCTCATGGTAAGTATTGCAGACATATTATTTTTATTCTTCTTAGTGCTTATTTTATTTCTTTTATATGCAATACTGAACAACCTTCTTTTCTGGATACATGAGATCTATGTATGTGATCTAGATTGTACTATAATAGTATCTGTCTTTACAGTAGCTACAGTATAACTTCAAACTAAAGAGAAACAGACATTTTCCCAAATATGCAAGAACCTACTCATCTAAACCAGCAATTCCTTTCCCTGTGATCACCTTGGGGGATTTAGTTTGCATTGTGATTACCTAATGGCTCTGAGTTACCCTCACGGAGTTATAAAAAATTCTGAGTTATATAATAAAACCATAATATAAAGTCTTGGTAAAAGTTCTACTGTGCTGGAGGGATGGCTCTGTAGTTAAGAGTACTAGCTGCTCTTCCAGAGGCCCTGAGTTCAATTCCCAGCAACCACATGGTGGCTCAGAACCATCTGTAATGTGATCTGATTCCCTCTTCTGGTGTGTCTGAAGACAGCAACAGTGTACTAACACACTTTTTTTTTTTAACACATCTTTTAAAAAAGTTTTACCAAGAATAACTTTATCCATATATATTTAAAAACAGAAAAGGTCATTACTTGTATACCTAGAATGTGTAGAGGTACTTGGTTTTATGCAGGTAGATAGAGAAATTCAAATGATACAATTAGCCTCTGTGTAAAATAGTATCAATGCAATTATTCTCTTTATCTCTGAATATCCTAAATACTTCTTGGCTTCTGAGGTTACTATAGCATTCTTTTAGGCTGAAGCCTTGAAGAAGCAGAGAGCACAATTTCTGTAATTCCCAGAGAGATCCAGAGACTTAAATTGTGTTTAATGAAATCATTTCAGAGGTTAAGGGAGCACAGTTGATTTTGGCTTTATTTCTGAGGCATTTAGTGCCATGTGGAGTCTTGTCTGAAACAGAACAAATGGGTCAACAGTGAAGGCTGAATCTCATAGTAGAGGCCTATTACTAGAAGAAAAGCTAAAGGATATTAACCATTTTCTCTAACATTTAGTGTGAGATACCAGCATCTTCACTCTTGTTCAACGTGCGCTTGAATTCATTGCTAGGGCAAGAAAACAAAAGAAAGATATAAAATGGAGAAAGACTAGAGAAAAAGAACTTAAACTATCTCATGTACAGACAGCATGACTCTACATTTAAACAATCCACAATTCTTCCTCTTTTATTAAAATAGCAGGATACAAATTAATGGCTCCTATAGACACAACCAGCAAACTTGCTCAGAAAAAAACCCCAGCAAAAGCATGTTATTAATAATAGCTTTAAATAGGAGTGAACATTAAGAAAGAGGTGAAAGACTTCGACAAGGGGAAAAAAATTCTGTAAAGAGAAACTCTAGGTGATGAAGACACTTTTCATGCTCCTGAATTGCTAAATTTAATCTTGCGAAATGGCTATTTTATCAAAAACAATCTGCAGATTCAATGTAATACCCATCAAGATGCTCCTAACATATTTTTTTTACAATCTTAAAATTTGCATAGGAAGATTAAAGACCACACATAGTCAAAAAGACTCTGAGCGTAAAGAACACAGTTGGAGGCGTCAAATTATTTGACCTCAAACTACAGTACAGAGTAAAAGTGATAAGGACAGAACAACAGGGGAATAATGGAGCAATGGGGCAGGCACCGTGGGGACCCAGAAATAGACCCACAAGATAATTCTGACAAATGTGGCAAAGGCACAGACTTAGGAACAGGTCTTTTAAGCAAATGATGCTGGGTAACTCTTTTTAATTTTTTAAAAAATTTTTTATTACTATTAGTCATTCCATTCATTTATATCTCAAATGATATCTCACTTCCCAGCTATCCCCTCAACCAACCCCCCCATCCCATGATATCCCACTTCCCAGTTACTCTTCCACATCTCTCCCACATCTGCCCTCCTCCTCCCTTTTGCCTGTATGAGAGTGCTCCCCCACCCACCCACACTCTCCCACCCCCAACTTTCCATCACCCCCTCACTCTGGAGCTCTTGACTATCCACTTGCAAAATAATAATAATAATAATAATAGTAATAATAATAAATCACATCATGTACAAAGTTCAATCTTAATCAAAGTTCTTAATCTAAAGCTCTCTAGATGAAACCACAAAGGGGGAATACAAGGAACACACTTCAGGACGTAGGTATCAGTAGCAATTTTAGGACAGAGCCTCAGTAGCACAGTAGACAGCTGCTGGAACTGATGGGTGGAACCTCATGGAATTCAAATCCTCTGTGCAGCCAAAGAAACTATCAATAGAATGAGCAGAAAGATAATAGAATGGGAGGAAATCTTAGCTACAATAGAGATAAAAGTTAACATCTAATATATAGAATATGTTATATATATATATATATATATATATATATATATATATATATATATATATATATAAAATAAAGAATGGCAAAGTTTAAATATAAAAACCCTTAAAACTCCCAGTAAAAAAATGGGATCAATTATCCCTACAAATAGTTCTCAAAAGAAGAAATGCACATGGGGCTAATACTTTCAAAAGGTCATCAAAAGGTAATCCTAGCCATTAGTTAAATGCAAATAAAACCAAATTCTTAGGCAAATGGATGGAGCTAGAGAACATCATACTAAGTGAAGTAACCCAGATTCAAAAGATGAATCATGGTATGCACTCACTAATAAGTGGATATTAGCCTAGAAACGTGGAATACCCAAAACATAATTCACACATCAAATGATGTCCAAGAAGAACGGAGGAGTGGCCCCTGGTTCTGGAAAGACTCAGTGTAGCAGTATAGGGCAAAACCAGAATAGGGAAGTGGGAAGGGATGGGTGGGGGAACAGGGGGAGGGAAGGGGGCTTATGTGACTTTCGGGGAGTGGGGGACCAGAAAAGGCGGAATCATTTGAAATGTAAATAAAAATTTATATCGAATTAAAAAAAAAAGAGAGAAGTGGGAAAGAGGATAGAATAAAATAGAATGGGGACTACCGGAAGTGAAAGGTACATCTCAGGAACCAGGAGCTGGGGCGTGAGAGCGGGTAAAGAAGAACCAACCAAAATGAAATAGGCAGGAAAACCCTCTACTGATTGGATTTGTAAGCTAATAAAACAGTTTGAAAAAAACAGTTATTGAAAGATCTGTATAGCAGGTGCTTATGAAGTAGGATTCGGTGATTTCAAAAAAAAATGCTAGCTCACATTTCATAGTTATTCTGTTTATGATTTACTTTTTATTATGACATTTTTATGTGCATTGCTACTTTCCCTGTGTTTGTCTGCACCACACATGTGTCCTGTGCCTGCAGAGGCCAGAAGATGTCACTGGATCCCTGGGACTGGAGTTACAGATGGTTGTGAGCTACCAGGTGGGTGCTGGGAATCAAAGCTCTTCTTCTGGAAGACCCGCAGTGCTCTTAACAGTGAACCATTTTCCTAGCCTTTAATTTTAACTATTTTGAAGTGTGTGTGTGTGTGTTTGGGGTACACACTTGCCACACAAGTGTACACACAGAGAGGTCAGACGACAATCTCTGGTTCTCTTCTACTGTTATTGAACTCAGATTATCATCCCTGGAATTATGTAAAACCAGACACACTAAAACTAATAGAAAAGAAACTGGGGAAGACCCTTGAAGACATGGGCATGGGGGAAAAGTTCCTGAACAGATCACCAATAGCTTATGGTCTAAGATCAAGAATTGACAAATGGGACCTCATAAAATTACAAAGTTTCTGTAAGGCAAAGGACACTGTTAAAAGGACAAAACGGCAACCATCAAATTGGGAAAGGATATTCACCAACCCCACATCTGATAGAGGGCTAATATCCAAAATATACAAAGATCTCAAAGGGTTAGACCCCAGGGAACCAAATAACCCTATTAAAAATGGGGTACAGATCTAAACAAAGAATTTTCACCTGAAGAAATTCGGATGGCTGAGAGGCACCTTAAGAAGTGCTCAACATCATTAGTCATTAGAGAAATGCAGATCAAAACAACCCTGAGATTTCACCTTACACCAGTCAGAATGGCTAAGGTCAAAAACTCAGGAGACAGCAGGTGTTGGCGAGGATGTGGAGAAAGAGGAACACTCCTCCACTGCTGGTGGGGCTGTAAGATGGTACAACCACTATGGAAATCAGTCTGGAGGTTCCTCAGAAAACTGACATGAGACTTCCAGAGGACCCTGCTATACCTCTCCTTGGGCATATACCCAGAGGATTCCCCGGCATGCAATAAAGACACATGCTCCATTATGTTCATAGCAGCCTTATTTATAATAGCCAAAAGCTGGAAAGAACCCAGATGCCCCTCAAAGGAGGAATGGATACAGAAAATGTGGTATATTTACACAATGGAATACTACTCAGCAATTAGAAACAATAAATTCACAAAATTTTTAGGCAAATGGTTTGATCTGGAAAATATCATCCTAAGCGAGGTAACCCAGTCACAAAAGAATACACATGGAATGCAATCTCTGATAAGTGGATATTAATTAGCCCAGAAGCCCTGAATACCCAAGGCACAAATTGCATAACAAATGATGCCCATGAAGAAATATGGAGAGGGTCCTGATCCTGGAAAGGATTGATCTAGCATTGGAGGGGAATATAAGGACAGAGAAAAAGGAGGGAGCTGATTGGAGAAGGGATGGAGAGAAGGTTTATGGGACATATGGGGAGGGGGGATCCGGGAAAGGGGAAATCATTTGGAATATAAACAAAGAATATAGAAAATAAAAATATTAAAAAAAAAGAAAGAAAAAAATATTTTTCAAATTGAAAATGATTTATTTCTGTAATTTTCCCTCTCCCACCCTCTGTCTCTCATATACCCTCTATTCGGACAATGCCACTTTTTCTTCTATTTTGAAAGATATTTTTGCTCATCTGTTGGGCTCCTCATGTAGTAATACTCAATGCTTATTTTTTCCTGTCAAAGCTGAAAAGTTTATTAATATCTCTTGTTTTTCACCAAAAGTTTAAGAAAGAGCGCATTCTGGCTTTCTTCACCTCAGTCTAGTCTCTTCTTTCAAGTTTCGTTATCTTACAATTTCATTTATATACATTTAATTAATTAATGTATACCTTAGTCACCTATATCATTCATTTTGTTATCATATCACTTATAATTTCTCTGTTATTTTCATAAATAGCAATACATTATTTTGGCCCCATTAGTATTTACCAACCAAGCTTTTGTTGTTTTCCCCTGGATTTTGGCTTTGTGACATTGAAACACCTTTTAAGAGTTCCTTCAAAAAAAAAAAAAAAGCAGTTTCTTCAAAGGGTGCCTTTTTGTACAACAATGTTTTATCTCTTAAATCTATCTTCTTTTGCAATATGTTAATTGATTTCCATGATGATCTGTTTTGAATCACTTCTATGTATATTTTCTAATATTTACTAGAGGACTTTTCCTTTGTGGTTACTATGAGTCTTACAATAAAACACAGTATGAGCACTCTCTGTTAAAACTGGTTACAACTTAATTGTGTGCTTAACTGGTTGGCACACAAGACCTTCATACTTTTGTTTTTTCTCTTCCCCTAATTTTATTTTGCTTCTGTTTGACTTTTCATATATAGTAACAAAATTTTGAAACCCTTTTGTTTTTGACTATTTTTTTTGCCATAGTCAGGTGGCTTGTATACCACCATTATGGTAGAGTACTCTGTGTTCACCTTTACTAGTGATTTTTCTCTTTAATATGTTTTCATTTTATTAATTTGCATCTTTTTTAATTTTAACATGAATAATTTCCATCAGCATTTTTTAAAAGTCAGGCTCAGCAATGATGAATTTCCTTAGCTGTTTTATTTTGGTCTGGGAATATCTTGATCTTTCATTTTTAAAGGACAGTTTTTTTTTTTATGTATAGGAGTCTTATTTGGCAGAATTTGTTCCCCTTTAAAACTTTGTGTTCATCTATTTCTTGTTGGTCTGCAAAGTTTCTGCTTAGAAATCTACTGAAGCCTTATGGGAAGGTACATTGTATGTAGTGAGTTTCTTCTCTCTTGTTGCATTTAAGATTTTGTCATTTTTGACAACTTGATTATAATCATTGTTCTTATAGAGTTATTTTGGGAGGCTCTTTCTTGGGGTCCTTAAGATTCATGAATCTAGATGTTTATAACTCTTGTGCGGGTTGGTTTTTGTCATCTAAATATACCTGCGAAGAGGAAATCTTGAGAAAAGCTTCCAAAGATTGGCCTGTAGGAAATTCTGGAGTATTGTCTTGATTAATGATTGACGGGAAGGGCCCAGGCCATGGTGGGTGGGGTTCTGGGTTGTATATAAAAGCAGGCAGAGCAAACAATGGGGAGCAAGCCAGTAAGCAGCACCCCTCCATGGCCTCTCCATCAGCTCCTGCCCACAGGCTCTTTCTGCTTGAGCTGCCGTCCTGACTCCCTCAGGGATGGACTGTTTCCTGGAAGTGTAAGATGAAATAAACCCTTTCCTTCTTAAGTTGTTTTCAGTGGTGGTGTTTCATCACAGCACTAGAAACTCAAACTAAGATATCCCCCAAGATCTGGAACGTTATCTGCCATTATTTCTATGAATAATCATTCTCACTTGTCCTCTTCTGTGTGGTGGAGTCCCAAAGATCATATATTTGTATGCTTGGCTGAAGTTCTATCTGTGTCTTTTGCTTTTCCACTTCTTCTCATTCATCTTCTTCTCCTTTATTCTTCTAATTTGTTGTTAAAATGATTCATCTTGAATTTGCTAATTCTTTGGCATTATTAGTTTTGCTACTGAATTTCTTTACTGGCATTTTCTGTTCTATACCATAATTATTCAATTCCAGAATTTTTGCTTGGTTCCTTTTTTTAAAAAGATTATTTAAGTTTTTATTATTTGATAGTTTCATACAATACATTCTATTCATATAGAATTCATATCCCCTCTTCCAACTCCTCCCATATCCTTCCCCACCTCCCTACCAACTAAACATGTTTATTATTTTATAAAGTAACAACACAAAAGAACCTGAAGTCTGATTTGCATTGTCCAACTCCTCCTGGGCAGGACAGGGACTCTGTCTTGGAGTATAGTTGTTATACCCAGTGGCACTCTATTGAGGAAACCTGATTTTCACTTTTCAAGCAAAGAAACTTGATTTTCCTCATGGCTTTCTCAGCCTGCTTTTACATACAAACCAGGACCCAACCCATAGCAGATGGGCCTTTCCATCAGTCATTAATCAAGACAATTATTAATAGCTATCTATTGTTACTAGCTTTTTGGCTAGCAGATGGAATTTGTGCCTACTCCCCCTTTTCTGTGATGGGATTTTGTAGAACTTGTGCTTGCATGATGGTGTTTCTTTGAGGTTACTTACCACCTTTGGCTCTTACAATACTTTTGTTTCTTCTCCCACTTTAATCTTGAGCCTTGATTGGAAGACAATTGGAAGGCTTATTTCTATGAATAATCATTCCATTTAAGGTATACTATAGACATTCCATTTAAGGTATTGTACTCCAAAATCTCCCAGTCTCTGTATGCTGTCCATGTGTAGATCTTTGTGCTAATTACCATATATTGTAATAAGCTTCTCTGATAATTACTGAGAGATGCACTAATTTATGCATTTAGCAACAAGTCATTTGGAGTCACCTTATTGTTCTATTTATCTATCAGAATAATAGATCTATATAGCTAGATCTATTATTATGATATATATATATATATTATTAGCTATATAGATATATTATTAAATATATGGATCTATATATCTAGCAGAATAATAGATCCCCCCATACTCCTCAGGGCTCTTTTTAGTTTTTCTCATTAATTTTGTCAGGTCAAAAAACTCATTCCTGAGTTTCTGGGCTGAGGATATTGCCTGTGATGTTATAGTCAAATGAGATCCAAACTGTATCATGTGAGCCCTGATGGATCTCAAGTTCGGCTGTGGATAGGGGATTGGTTAGGGTTTGTGTCCTGTATGGTCTTTTGTAGAAGTAGAATGTCTCCAGGAACTTGGTCAATAGGACTGGTGATAGGATATGAATGTTCATAGGTTCAATTAATGGTGTAAGTGTCATATATATCAATGCTGAATTTGTCTTGGTCCCTGGTAGAGCTCCCACTGGTTTTCCTGGTCAGGTAGACCTAGCTTATACCATGGATGAGAGGGATTAGAATCAATTACAGGGCTGCTTCATGGTTCAACAGTGAAGGGTAACATTTTACCATTCTGTTTATGGGAGGATCAACAGACATGTCTTCTGGTGAATCCCTAGGTAGATAGTGTTGCTGCAAAACTGTAGCAGAAAAGTATCAGCTCATAATTACTATGATATGTTATAGGCTACGGTAACTGGTTTGCCTGTAGGTGAAGGATAGCTATCTTTTTTCTCCTTTGCCTTTTATTTCAATTAAGTAATTTAATTTTTACACTCCATATTATATTCCTTCCACCCTGTCCACTCTCCGACTGTTCCACATCCCGTACCTCCTCCCTACCCCATATCTCCACGCAGATGTCCCCACCCCAACCCCACCTGACCTCTAACCCCCCTGGGGCCTCCAGTCTCTTGAGGGTTAGGTGTATCATCTCTGAATGAACACAGACCCAGCAGTCCTACACTGTATGTGCGCGAGGGGCCTCATATCAGCTGGTGTATGCTGCCTGTTTGGTGATCTGGTGTTTGAGAGATCTCAGGGGTCCAGATTAATTGAGACTGCTGGTCCTCCTACAGGATTGCCCTTCTCCTCAGCTTCTTTTAGTCTTCCTTAATTCAACAACAGGGGTCATCTGCCTCTGTCCATTGGTTGGGTGCAAATATCTGCATCTGATTCTTTTGGCTGCTTCATGGGTCTTCCGGATTGTTCTTGGACTGGAGCTGAGTGGGGATGGAACAGAGTTATAAAGACTCTTCAGAGTTCACAGCCAGGACCTAGGAACTAGTGGACCTATATAGCTCAAGGAATAGATATAGACAGATCTCTTAACATCTGCTAAGAGTTGGTTCCAGTTGCAGAACCTAGGGCTATTAGGGCAATGTCAAAATTCACAGAAGAACAGGCATATTTCTGAATCTAGAAGCCTGTCATCTTCTCTATGTGGTCCTCCTCAGTCTTGGAGTTTATACTTTCCCTACCTGAATCTCAAAGCTCCCACAAAGACACCTTTGCCCATCAATGTTGTGACATCATTGCTGCTATGAGGAGATATGACTATACTTTTACTAAATTTATCGCCTCCAAGTCTTTCTTGTTTGTCTTAAAATACCTTTTTATTTTGATTAGAAAATGTCCAAGAACCTGTCTGCCCAATGAGGAGGAGTATATGCTTTTGTTAACACTCCTGTCTTTGGGACCTAAATTATTGTCTGTTGGAAATGCAAACATTTTACCCTCTATAGCTGAGAAATTATGTCATTGCGGTTCAGGGTTATTTTGGCTAGACTGCTACTGACACTGATGGGTCCCCATTATTACCATTCTTTGAAGCACATACGCCACTTTTAAACTGGTAACAGATACTACACTTGACCTTAGCCAAATGAATGAGAAGAGATACATGCTCCACTTCTAAAAGATATAAGATGCATGGCGAGACTGGAAAGAGAATTTGAAATGAACACAATCCACTATCCAATATCCAATTTGACATTTTAAATGAGTGTAACTACAGACTGGAATAGGTCCAAGGAAGAAGGGCAGTTGCTGGTCTTTGATGAGGGAGATGATGATTGAAGTTAGAGGGTAACTTAGAGGTCATTTGTTTTACATTCAATCCACTTGAGTTTCAGCAACTGAAGTGCACCTCTGTAGAAGAATTGAGGTACACTGGTATCCAGACCTGCAATTAGAGTCCAGGTCTTCTTAGCCCTGTAACAGTGTTCTGCCTATTCATATACAGCTACATTTTTCATGTATTTTAGACCCAATGTCAATGATAACATGCTGGTAGGTATTTTCCTGGGGATAAGGAATTTGTAAGCCAGAAAAGAAAAGAAAGTTGATGACATGGCTAAGACCTGCTGTTCCTCTGTTAAATGCAATGGCTATGTTTTTGTGTCAATTTGGCTAGGTCACAGGCTCACATGTGCAGCCAAACATTATTCTGAATGTTTCTGTGAAGGTGTTTTCATATGAAACTAACATTTAAACTAGGAGCCTTTGTACCAAACAAATTGCCTTTAATAATGTGTGTGGGCCTCATCTAAAATTGAAAGTTGGAACAAACCAGACTGACCCTTCCTGAGCCAGGGGAAATTCTGCTAGGGGACTCTGTTTGGACTTGGAGTGTAGCTCTGAAGTTTTCCTGGTTTCAGTGTGATGGACAATTGGCAGATGTTGGACTTGCCTACCTCCATTGTTATGTGAGCCAGTGCCTTAACACCTCTCTCTCTCTGTCTTAGTCTCTGGTTTCTGTCCCTCTCTCTTCTCTCATATACAGTATTGTCCCGTTTCTTCTGTTTCATATGGAGCTAAACATAATACATCGAGGGCAAACCTTTGTTTCTCTTATTCAGCATTTGGATCTTAAATATCTGTACCCAGAGAATATTTTGTCTGATGTTTTGAATAATTACATGCTATTATCTTTCTCTTTACTGCTCTGTAGATCATCATTTCCTTTTATCTTTTGGTTCTAAAAGCAAAGTTTGGAACTATGCTTTGGTGGCTTTCCTAGTACCAGGAGATTCTGTACAAGCTGTAGGCTATGGAAAAGTCAATGGTCTCTTATCCAGTACTGGATTCTTAGTACCTGCTTGCCTGGCAAGATGTACTCAACTGTTCAATAGTTGAATGACTGCTATGAAGTAACCAACTGCTTTCTGATTGAATTTGAGGCCTACTCTGCAGAAGCAAACTTCATGCCTGGTACTGTAAAATGGTCGTGTTGCCAAATTTCCTTCTAAATATTTATGCTTATACACATAGACTTAGGCTACTCTAAACCTTGGTCAGAAAAGCTTCTTTTTTTTGAGATTATAATTACAACACTTCTTCCTTTCTTTTCTTCACCCTAAACCTTCTCACATACCTCTTCTTACTCTCTTTCTAATTCCTGACATCTTTTTTCATGAAATCTTATCACATTCTATCTTAGTCAGGGTTTCTATTCCTGAACAAACATTATGACCAAGAAGCAAGTTGGGGGGGAAAGGGTTTATTGAGTTTACACTTCCATGTTGCAGTTCATCACTAAAGGAAGTCAAGACTGGAACTCAAGCAGGTCAGGAAGCAGGAGCTGATGCAGAGGCCATGGAGGGATGTTTCTTACTGGCTTGCTTCCCCTGACTTGCTCAGCCTGCTCTCTTATAGAACCCAAGAGCACCAGCCCTAAGGTGGTACCACCCACAAGGGGCCCTACCCACCTGATCACTAATTGAGAAAATGCCCCACAGCTGGATCTCATGGAGGCATTTCCTCAACTGAAGCTCCTTTCTCTGTGATAACTCCAGCCTGTGTCAAGTTGACACACAAAACTAGCCAGTACAATTGACCCCTTGTCAACTTGACACACAAACACATCACTATTAAGCCTCAACCCTTACTTTCTTATTCATCCCCAAGATCTAAATTACTTTAAAAGTCCCACAGTCTTTACATATTAAAAGTTCAATCACCTTAATTGAATGTCCAATGTCTTTAAAATTCAAAGTCTTTTAAAAATTCAAAGTCTTTTAACTATGGCTCCACTAAAATACTTTCTTTCTTCAACAGGGAAACATATCAGGGCACAGTCACAACCAAAAGCAAAACTCAAACTCCAATGGTTCAATGTCTGGGATCCAACTCACGATCTTCCGGGTTCCTCCAAAGGCTTGGGTCACTTCTCCAGCTCTGCCCTTTGTAGCACACAACTTGTCTTCTAGGCTCCAGCTGCCTGTACTCCACTGCTGCTGCTGTTCTTGGTGGTCATCACATGGTACTGGCATCTCCAAAACACTGCTATCTTCCACTGTAATTAGGCTCACCAATAGCCTCTCTTAGGCTCTCTTCATGGTGACAAGCCTCTGCTCCTATGCATGACCCCTTCAAGTCCTGGGACATCAATTGCAACTGAGGCTGCACCTTCACCAATGGCCTTCCGTGGCCTCTCATTGTGCCAAGATCCTCAGTTGCTCTTCATGACCCCTTCAAAACCAGTACCATCTGGGTGACTCTTACACAGTACCAAGTCCAGCCACAGCACAAAATACAACTGTGGCTATCTCTGGAACACACTCTGTGCTCTCAGAAAACACTTCCCAGAAGATTTCACCTCAGTGATACTGGTCTCTTCTTAATCACCACTAATTTCTTAGCTCCAGCTACCCAGCATCAATAGTCCCAGTAACACAAAGGTTTGCTTTAGTGGTTCTGGTATCTTGTTAATCACAGCTGATTCTTCAGCCCCAGCTAACCAAAACCACAGAATCTTCACAATCAAAACATGGCCACTGTAAGAGTCTTTAATCTTCCCTCTGAAATTTCACAAGCCAGGCCTCCATCTTTTGCACTGTTCTTAACATTGTCTTACAAGCTCCTACAGAACTTTTCACTGAGCTCTTAATATTCTAATGGCTTTTCTAGCCCAAAGTTCCAAAGTCCTTCCACAGTTCTCCCCAAAACATGGTTGGGTTGTCACAGGAATACCCCACTACGCTGGTACCAATTTGTCTTAATCAGGGTTTCTATTCCTGCACAAACATCATGACCAAGAAGCAAGTTGGGGAGGAAAGGGTTTATTGAGCTTACACTTCCACATTGCAGTTCATCACTAAAGGAAGTCAGGACTGGAACTCAAGCAGGTCAGGAAGCAGGAGCTGATGCAGAGGCCATGGAGGGATGTTTCTTACTGGCTTGCTTCCCCTGGCTTGCTCAGCCTGCTCTCTTATAGAACCGAAGAGCACCAGTCCAAAGTTGGTAACACCCACAAGGGGCCCTCCCCACTAGATCACTAATTGAGAAAAATGCCCCACAGCTAGATCTCATGGAGGCACTTCCCCAACTGATGCTCCTTTCTCTGTGATAACTCCAGCCTGTGTTAAGTTGACACACAAAACTAGCCAGTACACATGCATATATGTTCATATACACAAATAAATTATGTACACATATATTTGTATATGTTCATATATATGTACATATAATGTATATACACATATATTTGTATATGTTCATATATGTATAGATACATATGTATGTGCAGACAGATATACATATACAAATTTATGTGTAAACTTATACATGAATGTATACAAATATGTGTATATATACATTATACATGTTCATATACATTATACATGTTCATATAAATTATACATGCATACTTATATACATATACATGTATATGTATATACATATATTACACATGTATATGTACATGCATATATACATCATACATGCTCACATACATGTATATATACATATGTGTGTGCAGACACATATTTGAACAAATGCATACATGTTCCTATTTATAATCTTCTCAGCTGGCATAATGTTACTCATATGCATGTTTTCAGAGCTGACCACTTAGCATAGGATAATCAATTGATGCACTCTTTACTGGAGAAGACTATTTCTCTCTGTCTGTCTGTCTCTCTGTCTCTGTCTCTGTCTTTGTCTCTGTCTGTCTGTCTGTCTGTCTGTGTGTCAGTCAGTATTCCTTACTTGCCCATAGTTCTTTGTATGTGGATGGGCTTTTGCTTGTCCTATTGAGCATATCTATTGATATTGTCCTTGCTCTGCTTATGTTTTTGTTGTTATATTGGTGAGACTTTATGAGTATATCTTCTAATATTACGAAGACACAAACTCATCAAACTCCCTGATCCTCTGACTTTTGCAAATTTCCTGCTCCCCTTCCCACAATGCCCCTGAACCTTAGGTGCAGGTCTATCTTGCAGATGTGCGCATTGGAACCGAGCTCTACAACTCTGCGTTTGGATCAGTTTTGTTCTTTTTATAACGGTGCCTGTCATTGCAAAGGGAAGTTTCTCTGATGAGGGGTTAGGACCTCACTTATCCACTGGTATAAGGACAAATGTTTAAGTTTTTGATTAGGGATTATGCTGGTTTAGTAAAGTAATGGTTGTATATTATCCTTCAATAACCATGACTTCAGTGGAACCTCGTAGTTGGTTAGGTTTCCAGACATAGTATCCCTTCTGCTGAGTGGGTCTTAAGTCCAATTAGAGAAGTGCTGCTACTATACTACACACTTGGGGTTACCATGCCATGTTGATCAGTGATGTGATCTATAGACATTTACACTGAGTCGAATTGTTTGCAGTAGAGAACAGTCAAAGCAGAGACTTGAAAACTGGCCAATCTGCTGAGAATAAGTGACTGTGATTGCTTAGCCCCAAATTGATATCTTTATTAATTCCTCCGCCCCTGGTGCTTCTGCAGCTCATGAAACATTGTGAAAGAGGAGGCAGAAAAAAAAAAAAAAAAGAACCAGGAGACGGAGTACAGGAGACATGGAAATTCAGTGAAATGTCTTTCAAACATGTCATGGTTATTGTATATATGAATCTACAGGAGCTGTCGTTACTTGTTTAAAACCTGTGTAAGAGCTTGCTACACAAACATCTGGCGTAGACGTGGAGGTACGCTGCTTCCCTGACTGGGGAACTATGGCTTGTTTATAGTTTCTGTGGGAAGAAAAAAATCATTCTTCTTTATTGGGATGGCTTCTAAAAGGCTTCCTGTGCTCCAGTGGATGTCACTGTACCTTTGTACATATCAGCAGTCTGAATTTTTCTTAATGAACTATTAAAAAAGAAAAGTTTGGTGGTATTGGAAGGGAGATGATTTAGGGAGAAATAGGAGTAGTTTGAGGGTGTGAAATGGGTCTAGATGAAATCATGTGTCATTATGTACATGTATGAATTTCTCAAAGAATAAATAAAATAATACCCTATAGCTATTCATATAATTTTATCCATTTTTTTCTAAGAGAACCCTCATGTATCTTCATCAAACTATGAGGTGGGTCTATATCCATTGAAGGGTTGGGTAGATTTTGTTTGAGTTACAGAGAAGGCGAGCAAGCACACATGAATACAAGTATTTTCATTCCTCTTCTGAAATGCTGGTAGTCATTCTTCTGTTAAGTCCACTGTCTTATTTTCCCAAACTTATATGTAGCTGCCTGTTTGAGGGTCAAGAGAGTTCATAACCTTGGGTTTGGACCTTGACTTTTATATGGAAAAGTTCATGTTGTATGAACCCTTTAGACCTTGTTGTACCTTTCACTTTCTCCTAATCTACTTCCCTTAAATCCCTTTGTATAGAAATGGGTTAGTGCACTAAAGAATGAAAGACCACAAGGAAGTTGACTCAGATGTTTTATTAATAACTAGAGTCAACTGCCACACTTGTATGTAGGGACATCTTAGTTCCTTTAGTCCTGTTAGTGTCATCTTGATGGATAAATGTCCCAGAAAGAACATGCCATTTCCAGTCCATAGACAAATAAGAAATAAAGAATGTTAGCTACAAAATACTTAACTTTTAATAAATATTATTAAACATTTCCATAGTAAAGGTAACTAAGGCAGCATCTCACAATGAGAATCCTAAGACTCAGATTTTGCTCTTTGATTATGCCATGGTAATTGACAATCAGTAATTGATTACATGTAATTTGAATCATTTTCATATATATATATATATATATATATATATATATATATATATATATGACTTGTCAATTCATCTAATCTTTTTTCTTTTTCTGTATGTCATCTATCTAGCTAAAAAATCTTAGTTTCAAACATTCTTAGACTCTCTTTTATCAACATGTGAAAATGGTAATATAATTGAAAAATTTTAATGGCTTGATAAAGATATGGGTTCATTCTTGTTTTCTTGTGTGATTATTTATGGAAACTCACATCTAACCAAACAAAAGTTCCAATTGGGGGAAAAATCGATATCAGCATCTTCTAAGATTGTTTAAAAAACTATGAAAATGCAGCACTTAACCTCAGGAGGCAGTTCAAAGTCTTTATTTCTGGAAAATGTTCAGTACTATCATTTTGATGTTAATGGTGATATTTATTTTTTAACACCATTGACCACTCTTTAACTGGATATATCCTAAAAAATGTTCATTACTTTAGAAATCCTGGGAAAAAATTTGACATATGGATATTTCTGCAGAGCAGGAAACTGTGAAGAGTAATAAAATATACCAGTCAGAAGATCTTAATTTACACAGTGATTAAGAAATCTGTTTTTGACTAGAAAAGGCATTATAAAAGGGAGTATCCACTTCCAAACTAATAATCAGTTCCTGTTACAGGATTACCAGCCACTGCCCACAGAAGAGTGGCTGTCCACAGAGGTACCTGATGGGAATGTTTACCAAGTAGACCCTGACGGTGAAAGTCAGCCACACCCCAAAATTGACAATGCCCTTAGATAGCAAGAAGCTGCTCAAGAGACACAGCACCCTCATTCCCTTTTTACCATTGGTTTCCCCCTCTTCTTTTTCTTCTCTTTATAATAATAAGAAGGGAGGGATGTTGGTACCAGGACCTCTGAAACCTGTGACATCACAGACAACAACGCAACACCTGTTGCCAAGACAATGGCCACCATATTCCCAGAATCCATTGGGCTCACCTTTACTTGTGACCACGTCACCATCTGTATATATTTAAGAGGAGTGCCCCTTTTCCCCTCCTCTCTCTCTCTCCTTTTTTCTTTCTGCTGCCACCTTTGCCCTTTCCCCTCTCAATAAACCTCACGCAGAGCTGTTAAAAAAATAAAAGAAAAAGAAATCAATCTTTGGAATTAGACTTGGAAGTTAACATCTACTTCTGCCACTTATAGACTGTAGAGCCCCAGGCAGCTTTGTAAACCTCAGGGTGTCTCAGTTTCCACAACTGTAAAATAAGAATGAAAATAAGATCATTTTCAGTTTCATTTCTGTGAAGATCAAGCGGGCAAACAAAATCTTCATCGAGTAGTAATTACTCAGATGCTGCTTAATGGTACACCACCCTTGATACTATGTCATCTCTCATGTTCTCATTATTCTTCCCACTCCTTGGCTAGCCACTAAGATGCGTGAGCTCTCTTATTTCCAGCTGATTTTGAAACTCTAGGACTTCGAATAACAAATTAGGAAGTCAAAGACGTGAGGTTAAGCATTTGGTTACTATAGACCATAGATGTCCATCAGATCAAACAGTCTTGCATGAAAAGGGGGTTCCCATCTCATTCAGCATTGCATCAAGTATTGTCTTTATAGTTATTTATTTCTCTGAACATTTCTTCTATTCTTTCTCTGGGAGAAAAGAAACATAAATAATAGATATCTGAAAATTGTTGCCTCCTCTGGGTATCAGGTGAAGAATCGGCCTCTTGCAATGGAAAAGATGCCTCTTAGTTCTATTTAATTCTCCAAGACCTGTTGTGATCATGATCCAGCCAGTCTGCCCAAGTGTGCATTGTTCTTCCATTTACTGAATCGCTGGATGTGCTGATGACCCCTCCCAGGATGATAGGTTACGTCAGTCTGGAAACCGGTGGCAGCTCACCTCTTTTTTTTTATTATTGATATATTTTTATTTACATTTCAAATGATTTTCCCTTTTCTGGGTCCCCACTCACCGCAAGTCCCATAAGCAGCTCACCTCTTAACAAGATTCCTCATACTTTCCTCTAAATAGCCTTGATTCGTTTTGGCTGTTAAATTCATTACGAAGTCCATTCTGGGTCTTCTGGATGCGCGTGACATATCCAAATTCAGAAGTGAATGAAAGGTAAAGGGGTGGACTAGTGTGGCTGCAGGCTGACTAAATTGAACCTGTTTGCCCTCCATCATTTCTGTGTCAGCATCGTTATACCAAAGTGGATTCTGTGAAGCTGATTGAATCACTGAATCTAGAAGCTTAATAAGCTACTGAAATGTAAATACTGACCTGGGGAATTTTGCACGGCTCATGAAGGCAAGACTTCAGGCTCTGTGATTGTACTGCATAGCTTTCCCAAAACAGCCAGTAAATGTTTACAAATCCATTTGATCCACTCAGTTTGCCTGCTCACAATGTAGATGGACTGAAAGTGTTTCAGTAACCAGTTAACTCTTTCAGGGATGGTGGCAGAAGAAGAAGAAAAAGGAGGCAATGCCTCCAGGATGCATATCTGCCCTGAGCACTGGATTTAAGGATGGCCGATGCAGTCTTCCAAGTGTTTTCTTTAGTGATTATAGTATCAGCTCAAAAAATGAGGAGCTTTCTGCCGACGAGTCTTGGAAATAGTTTCAGTTGGGAGGAAATTGAGGGGAGAGTGGAGATAAAAAAAGAATTCAAACGCTTTGTGCTATGAATGCTGGGTCTTTCCACGTGAAATCTGTAAATACAATATAGATTTTCCTGGCATTGAGTTAGATTTGGCAGATTCTTCATTTCATTGATCTTGAGGGTAATAATATTTATCATAGTGTAATCCTTTGTAGAAGCAAAAATACTGACTGAGGAGACATTCCCATTATTCATGTCCTTTTGTTATTGTGCTATTATCTTCATGTTTGTTTTGTCTGACTGTTTTGACAAAGAGAACGGACGGAGTGGGGAAAAATGTAGAATTTGAAATGGTGAGTGGGGTGTGTGTTCTAGAAAATGATGAATGCATATGCAATTTTTCATTTTGGATTAGAGGCAAAGTTCATGTTCAAACCAAAAATATAATTAGTTATAACGACAGCCTATTTTTGTTTAGGTCGCTTTAAATTTCAAAGTGTTCTGTTATATGCATGAATTCTTTCTTTTCATCTCTTCTGCTGTGTGTGTCTTGGCTTCAAGTAAGGACCTCCAGGATGGAACAGAGGGAATCTTTATAAAGCAATAATCAAGCATAATGAACATAATTGGGAGGGCAGATCTGGTTTGAGATATGCTTTTCATAGTCCTCAAGTGTACCTTTAATATCTGGGGATGCTTAGCCCACGCCCCAGGTGCCTGGCAGTCTGAACACTCTTCTACCTTCTTATCCTCCCTCTCAGACAATAGCAGAGCTCTCAATAGGGCGTTAGGCGGGGTCAGAGTGACACACTTAAACATGCAGCACTTCAAAGGGGGCACTCTTCAGAGCTATACTAATTTCACTCATCCAGAGATTTCTCCAAGTTTGGGAGAGGGATTTGGAATGAGTGTGAACTGATAGGTCCACTGGTCACTTAATAGCAGCTGCCTAGATGACCTGGGTCCACTTCCTAGATCTGAATCCAGGAGACCACCATCTAATTCTATGTCTGAGCCTCACCTTAACCTCAATCTGAAAATTGATTACCTATGGCATTAAATTCCATCTCTGTACTATAACTGATAATAATTAGAAAATGCATAGATTTAGAACCCTTGGAATTTAAGGGGAGGAGAAAGGAAGTTATTATGCAATGTGCCTTTCCAACCCAGTACTTGAGTATGTGTGTATGGTTCATATGCTTATATGCATGTGCATGTGTGTGGAGCACAGAAGTCAGTGTTGGATGTCCTTGCTCTGTAACCACCTACTTTGTGTTTTTGAGACAAGGGCTCTCACTGGCTTGGAACTTGCTGTGGGTGGAGAGATGACCAGGCATACTACTACCTCTATTTTTATATGCATTATAAGTATTTATATACCTCCAGTTTTATAACAATGCACCACCACCCTGGCTCTTTTATAACAAGTTATGAAAATTGAACACAAGTCCTTGAGTTTGTGAGCCAATCAAATAAGCTATCTCTATAGTCCTCCAATCTTTAATAGAAAACCCATGGACGTGCACATAGGTTGAGTCCTACAATGATGAATACTTATGGCTGTGCCATACAGATTCCCTTTCTCAAAGGGACTTTGTTTCAGTTGGTGGGGCACTGTCTATGGGCAGACCGTGAGTACCATCTCAGCAGCAAAGAACAAGCCATGCATCCAAAACTCCCTGCATTGCCAGTCACCATCGCTGCCTGATGCAAGCTTCCCATTTTGGCACAGCACAGAGCAGTTGTGACACATCTTGCTGATGTTGACCTACTTTGTAGGGTGGCCTCTTTCTTTGCCCAATAGCATTATCTGTATACAACATTCCTTTTCAGAGTCCCCTTCCCAACCCAGAGACACATTTAGTAGCTGGTTAAATTCAGTGAGGTATTGGTAATATAGCCTGATTTGAAAGGAGAAGAAGGCACAGATTTAGACCCTCTGTTTATAGACCATATGACTCTTTAGTTGTATCAAATCTAGCTTTTGAAATATCTTGTTTTAGAGGAGTAGCATGATAGAATTATTTAATAAATTCCACTAAAGTCTATAACTTAAAGAATGTTATCTTTAGGGGACACAGTCAAAAAAAGTCTTGTGCTGGGGTGATGGTCAAATGGGTCAGAATATTTACTGCACAAACACAAGGAACTGCATTTGGGTCTTCAGTACTCACATAAAGTTAGGCATGGCCATACATACCTGTAACTCTAGCTCTGTCCTTGGCAGAGACAGGAGATCTCAGGGGTTTAATTCTCATCCATCTAAACCAAAATAATGAGATCTAGATTCCAGTGAGAGACCCTGCCCTGAGACTGATAGAGCACCACACCCAGATGTCCTCTAGTCTCTGCATATTGTAGATATCCTTCAGATGCATACAAAGAGAAGGGAGCAGATCTAACCTGCTTGCAAGGAGACGGGACAAACATGGCAGAAGGTAGCTAGAACAGCAGTATAGACACCGTTGATAGTTTATCTTGTATAACATGATTTATGGATAGAGAAAAAGATCTTAGAGGTAAGAATAATGGGGATCTCCCACCCTGGTGTGTGTGTGTGTGTGTGTGTGTGTGTGTGAACATTTGTGTATGTACATGCAGAGGCCAGGCATTGATGTCCAGTATCCTTCTCAATCCGTCCCCACCTTATTTGTGAAGGAGGGTTTCTCCCTGCATGTGGAGTGTGTCGATTAGTTACATTGGCTAGTCAGTGAGCTCTAGGAATCCAGCTGCCATTACCTGCACATATAACAATTACAATTAGGTGCTGCTGTGGCAAGTTTACACACTGTGTGACATTTACACGGGTGCTGGGGAGCTGGCAAGGACTTTACCAAGAAAGCTATCTCTCCAGCCCCAGGAACATCTCCTTTTGTTGTTGTTGTTGTTTTTTTTTTTTTTTTAGTGTATCCACCGTCTGGCTTTCTTTGTTAAAGAGCTATCATTTGCAGATTGGTTTTCCTAACTCGAATGCAAGTTCTTTAAGGGTATTGCCTTAGTTTGGAAACATCGAACCAAAGATGTAAATGCACGGGTCACTCTGATTGGTTTTCAAGGAAACACAACACGCAGAGAATACTGAAGGGGCACTAGAGAAGGAATAAAGGTAAGGTTAAAACATTGCTCATTTATTTGGTTCTTTAACTGGCCATTCCTCTGTCTCAGTACTGTCCCTTAACTTCAAATGATCTGGGGGGTCTTCATAAATGCTCTTCTAGTAGTCACCATTTGAGGGCTGTGGTGTTACAACCCTTGTTATAGCAGGGTGTGTAGGCATAGGGTGTGGTTACTTTCTGGCACTTCCAGACTGCTATGCTCTGGTCAAGTTGATTTGTAGAATACTTCCTCAGGCTCAGAGATGCGATAGTTGCAGGGAGTGGTTGGAACACAGCAAACTGGTGAGATTCAAAACACGTGGGTGTGAGGCTCAGAGGCATTGCCACTGGCCACTGCAGCCTGGTTTGTTTCATTTGTGTTCCCTTGCTTGGCATCAGGCGTGATAAATTGCATGTATGGATTCGTATTCACTGTGTCCTGACTTCCCTTACATATGAGCCAAGCTGTCTTAAGTGGTTCTCGCATTCGAGGGTCCCAGACGTGGAGGCTGGGGAAGATAAATGTGCAGGCTCAGGTCATCTCTTGTTTCTGGAGGAGAGAGAAAGGATAGACGGTGAAGCACACTTAGGCTCACTTCTTAAAGATTAATTTAATACTCTGTTTTTCTGATAAGCTCCAAATTAAAGCTGGAAATTGCCTTGTGCAATTCAGCAAGGTGCATACACAAGGAGGGAGAGCAAGAGTCTGATTAAGGTTTTATTTGCTGACACTTCTTAACAATTTATGTTCAAGTGCTATTTTGCTAATTAATGGCTGCTCAAGAAGTGCCACGTGTCAGCAATGAATCACTTACTTTAGTCGCTCTTCAATGGTTCTATGGATAATGAACAAGGACAAGTCATATAATTAAAGCCAAAAATAGCCTGGCTTTGGGACAGAGGCCTGTCAATAGGGAAAGGATATATTTGTCAGTATCCATGCCAGACTGTGAACAGTTAAACGAGCCAAAGGCATAAGAAAGGCCTTCCCTGACACACGTTAGTACATTGATGGAGTAGGGGGGCCTAGCTTCAGGAAACTTTAAACCCATGGAGGAAAATCAGGCTTTTTAATTTATCCTCTGACTCACTCCTTTGCTTCTTTTATTCTGCCACACAATCTTTTCTGTGGGGCTGGGCCATGGATACTGGCTTCTTCCGGAACACAGTTAACATTACATCTCTGCGCTTGAGAACAGGGAGATCATTTTTTTTTCTCATTCCAGTTTGCATTGTGTCTGCAAGCTGATCAACTGTGAATGAAAAGCTATTGGGAAAAGATTGCTACCGTGTTAAACATGCACGTGTTTTTTTCCTCTTGTCATTATTTCCTAAAATAGAGTATGGCAATGGTTGATTTATGCCGTGTTATTACAAATAATGTAGATATGTTAAAGTGCATAGGAAGATGTGTGAGGGTTACATGCAGACATTTAGGTCATTTCATAGGAGCGAGCTGAGCTTCTATTGTGTTTGGTGTTACTGAAGAAGATAGAAACAAAGAGGGAAGATTGTACTTGAAGGGAACAATACCTAGACTTGGGAATGACAGGTTGGAAGAGGGGCCCAGGTTTCAGAGATACATGGTCCTGAAGAAACAATTCTCAGAATGGGCAGATGACATTGTAGGCAAATAGGACAAAGGATGGGTGAGTATATTCCAAGTGAACACTCTTGGCTGAAGACTGCCATTGTAATTCTGGAAGAGAGAAAGTCTGGTAAACATGGTTAGGTAGGGTGGCCCTGAACCTGAATTTGATCAGTGGGTACACAGAGAGGAAGAGGTGGTCCAAACAAATGCAGAGTGAATAAGATATTGATTTTTTAAAAGATTTATTTATTTTATTTCTATGAGTTCACTGTAGCTGTCTTCAGACACACCAGAAGAGGGCATCGGATCCCATTACAGATTGTTGTGGGTCACCATGTGGTTGCTGGGAATTGAACTCAGGACCTCTGGAAGAGCAGTCAGTGTTCTTAACCGCTGAGCCATCTCTCCAGCCCAAGGTGCTGATTCTAAGTCAGGGCACTGGGAAGACTGGAACAGGACTGTTCTGTTTGGAAGCAGAATGAGAATCAATGAAAAAAGAGAATATGTTTAGCTATAAAAGCCAACCGTGGGAATAACAACAGAACTTAAGTTGGAGAATAATTTGAGTCAATGATAATGGTAACAATAACAAATATTTATTATAGCATGTTTTCTCAGACAAGGGCTAAATACTGTAAGTGCTTTATATAATTCTAATTCATTTAGTCCTCACACCTACTCTGCTAGTATAACTATCTCTCTGTGTGTATGTATGTGTGTGTATGTGAATGTATGTATGTTCACGTTACATACACCTGTGTGCGTCCCTGCATAAACACAGAGGCCAGAGGTGGGTGCCTATTTTCTATTATTCATCTTATTGTCTTGAGAGGGGGCGTCTATCACTGAACCTGAAACTCACTATTTTTTGGTTGGGCTAGAGGCCAATGAGCTGCAGACATTTGCCTGTATCTAATCTGCCACCCAGTTTAGAGTTGCAGACTTGTGAGCATGGGCACACCCAGGGTTTTAGGTGGATGCTGGGAGCAGAAGTTAGACCCACACCTGGCACAGCATATGCTGCTGTGCACAGACCCGCCTTCCCAGTCCCTATTGTTTCAAAGAGAAGAAAACAGAACCCAAGTCTTCAACTGTAAGGTCATACAGGTGAGGGCAGCAATCTAGTTCTAAAGCCTGTGTTTTCCATCTCTCTGATAACAACCAAAGATGCTGTGTCTTGGGTTTTAAGTTCAGTTAATTTCTTTTCTTATTACTTTATTATTATTATTTTTTTCAGTTAACTTCTGATATGAAAGTTCTAGACACTATCAACACTTATTTACAGTAAATTGAGCTTCATAACACCCCTGTTTAAAAAAAATAAAGCAGTTATTTATTTCTGTTCATATTTTATTTTGGAAGCCAATAAGGTTCACATTTCTATTTCTCACCGTAGGCAAGTTTTATTAATTCATTTGGCTGGATGGAGGCTAGAGCTTAGGTTCGGGATCAAAGTTCCTGAGTATGGTTGGTGGTTTTGCTTCATTGCTTGACCAATAACATTGCTGGGGTAGCTACCATCATCATGCTGGCTTAGAATCCAGCATGGATAGTATCCAGGTGGATCCTAAGTGGATCCAGGTGGTTCGGGAGGCTGTGAGGTGCAGGAGGGAGGGAGAAGGAGAAAGCAGGGAGACAGAGACACACAGAGAATAGAGCTCTTTACGTTTCAAATCAGAGCTTTTTTTAAAAAAAATTTTTAATTTGAGAAATTGTTTTAGTCAGGGTTTCTATTCCTACACAAACATCATGACCAAGAAGCACGTTGGGGAGGAAAGGGTTTATTCAGTTTATACTTCCACATTGTTGTTCTCACCAAAGGAAGTCAGGACTGGAACTTACATAGGGCAGGAATCTGGAGGCAGGAGCTGATGCAGAGGCCACAGAGGGGTGCTGCTTACTGGATTACTTCCCCTGGCTTGCTCAGCTTGCTTTCCCAAAACTAACAGCCCAGAGATGGCATCACCCACAATGGGCCCTCCCACCCTTGATCACTAATTGAGAAAATGCCTTACAGCTGGATCTCATGGAGGCATTTCCTCAAGGGAGGCTCCTTTCTCTGTTATAACTCCAGCCTATGTCCAGTACAGAAATGGAAAAAAAAAACCCTAACTAAATCATGGTCAGATTCCCCCCCCCTAAGGAAAAATAATTTAAAATATTATAATTACCTACTTTTAAAAGTTTAAACATGGCAATCCTAAGACTTTTAAAAATAAATAGAAAAGCACCAAAATGTTCTTATTTTAAATTAATTAAAAGAAAGAGATAAATAAAGGAAGAAAACAGAAGGAATACAGGAGAGACAAAAGGAAATATAATTGAGAGAGAAGAGAGAAAATATATTGAAGAGAGAGGGCGAAGGACAAAGATGAGATTATATAAATGATTGAACTTGCTGCATATATGATGTTCATATTATATGATACATATTGGATCCACTGTATAGTCAAAGGACTCCACATTTCATTACAAATACATATTTATTGCAGTTCTATTCATAAATAGCAAAATGTTGGAAGCAGCCTAGACATCCATACACATGCTCAATATATTTTTAGACACACTCTAGTTTGGAAAGTTTAAAGTAAATATGCCTATAATGTTGACCTTCAGGGATCTTTGCTTGTTTGAAATGTGAGTCTATTAACTCTCTTTTTGTTTTACATTGGGTTTTACTGTGTGACCTAGGCTGGCTTTGACCTGACAGTCCTCTCTCAGTCTGCCAAGTGCCTATATTATAGGCATCTACCCCTGAGCCTGGCTTACACACCACACACACTCTTACTGGGTTAAGAAGAAGATCCAATATGGTGGACATTTCCATATTGTAAAAACATCAATAATTTTTATATTCCTCCCATTAATGAACTCAACAGACAGCCATTGAACAGCTTTCATTTTCTATACAGTAGACTAGGTTGTGCTGGGCATTTCAGTGAAACAGAGAGAAAAGTTTTTTCTCTATATTATGGTGTTCTCTCATCAACAACAAACTGGGCACTCTTTTCTCCAAGCAATGGGTGGTGGATCTGAAATTTATGAATCAACTGTGACCTTAGCTTCTGAATATATGGAGAGAAAAACATCCACTCTGAGACTATGCAGAATGAAGCCAAACCCTGGAACTAGGCTTACATTTATAGATGCTTGATGCATATTCTAAGTTTAGTCTAATTATGGCATCTCTATGTGCTACTAGTCTAAGATCAGATCCATGAAAACCCATGGACCTTAAGCAAAGAGTTAGAATAAAATTTGATGTCATCTATTATACGAGAGTCTAGCAATATACTTTCCCAGAACATTTCCAAGAAACATGTTGAAACCTAGACTATATTTTAAATTGCTATTTTTAGATAGGGTTTTTCTGTGTAACTGAAACTGGTCTTGAACTGGCAAAGTCATTTCCAATTATGCAGGCCCTGCTTATTGTTGATAAAAGTCTATCTTATGTCATGAAATCTCTGGTGACCGTAGAGTTAATTTTCTATAAAAAATTTGAGGAGCAGAATTTAATAATCTAAATATATACTGAAGCGCTTGTGTTTTGCCTGCCTCATGGGGGGGAGACATGAATAATTCTTTAGACCGAAAATTTATTCTAGCCAAGTCTAGATTGGTGAGCCAGTGAGCTTATTTGGTTGGGCTACTCACAGGAGCAGCGGTCAGGGCTTGTTTAGAGTAACATTTGATTACAAGGTAAGCACAGCATCAAAACTTCCACCCAGGGGGAGGAAAGAGGGCTTATGGGACTTTCGGGGAGTGGGGAGCTGGAAAAGGGGAAATCATTTGAAATGTAAATAAAGAATATATATCGAATAAAAAAATATTTTACCCCAATGTAAATCCTGTAGCACCTCGCCTAGCCTGCAGACACTTCCCCAGTTCCCATCCACCTGTTAGTGCTTTCATCACCTTGGGGAATGGTGTCCCAAGTCTCATTTCTTGCGATCCCTCAGTCTTATGAACCTTCGTCCTCCTTCCAAGAGGGAATGTTTCAATTTAGAGGGGAGAACCACACAACTAGGGAACAGAGAAATTGCGAGAGCCCCAGGGTATAGCTGTAACTGTGACTTCATTCACTGGACTAGATTTTTTTTTTTTCTTTTTGATTAAATGTGGGGAGTCAGATGAATGCTCTCTCACTGAAGCCTCCAGAGGCAACACATAGCTCTGTTTCCTCTCTTCTATATTGGTTTTGCCTGGAGCTAAATCCTAACGGTGCCGGTGGCATTTGAAAATGCCAATTTCTCAACCTTCAAAGCCGCCGTGGCTCTTGAACAGCTTACTGAAGTACAGGGTTCCATGGAGGGGCTCTGCAGGAATGACACATGACAATGACTTTGACCATATTTTAAAGAGGCTAAAAGGAACCTACTACTGTTATAAGAGCCATTTAAACGATTTCTTCGAAATACGTTATATGAATTGATTTAAACTTGTTGACAATGTATTGCTGCTTTATTTGCTAATTCGAAGGACTGTCTCCTCACCCATCAATGAGATGGCCTTTTGTTCTGGCTGCTCTCCTGTGGCTGCAGCTCAGAGTTCAAGCGCAAGGAAGTGCCAGTATTCCAAATCACACGGTTATGATGGCTTCCTAGTGAAATTCCAGGCTTAGTCCAGAGATGGCATAGCACTCGCTAATACTCCACTTACCTGACTCTGGTAAGATGCCTTGTCTCATGTCAGGAACTGAAAAACAAATATGATTTGTCTGGGAAAATAAAAGTCATTAGAAATGGAATTGATCTTCACTTCTCCAAGATGATTAGTTCAGCTATTATGGAAGTCATTAAGGTGACTTCTCTAAAACTTGAGAATGGAACTATCACATGACCCAGGTAGACCATGCCTGGGCATACATCCAAAGACGTTGGGCTCCATAACAGAGATTCTTGCACATCTATCTTTACTGCTTTCTATGTCTGATAGAACTGGACCTGAGATTGGCTTATATGTGTGAGAGCAGACGAATGGATAAAAAAATGTGGTACACAATGGAATTTTATTCATCTGTAAAGAAAAATGAAATTACAAAAATGTCTAGAAAATACATACATCTAGGAAGTATAATATTAAGCAATCTGACTACAACTGAGACATAAAAAACTTATTTCTTTTATGTATGTATCCTAGATACAAAATATACTCTCTCTCTCTCTCTGTCTCTGTCTCTCTCTGTCTCTCTGTCTCTCTGTCTCTCTGTCTCTGTCTCTCTCTCTCACACACACACACATACACACACACACCAAAATACACACACACACACACACACACACACGCACGCGCACGCGCGCACACACATGCACATGCCCGCACCTTCTAGTTTTTGAAAAGCCCAAGATTGAATGTATGTTTATTTTTTTAGTCTATTAATTGTAGATTTTGATAATCTTGCCAGCTCCCATCTGATACTGTCAAACTTTGTTTTACATTTCCTCATTCTTTCAACCATTTTAGGGGGGGAAATGCTAATTACCACAGAGTTAATAACAGTTTTGAACTGCACCAGAACAGCGGGGGTCTTACAAACACCTGTCAGTGAAGAAGTGTTCAGTTACTCTAATTCCATTCCTAATATGCCTAGGTCAAGCCATACCTATATCTATCTATTTGTGGATACAAATGGGAGTAAGGTTTAAAAAATTCAGACCATAGACCAAGAGACTCTGAAAAATAGTATTGAAAAAGTGCAAAAGATCACACGTCCTGTGACAGTGGAAAGAAGAGAAGAAAGAGACTTAACATGACACACTGATACTTTGTGTGATAATTAAAGATAAATCAATGGATTGACTAAAGAGGGGAGGTTGACGATTGCAAATTAGAAGTATGTTTTATTGAAATAGATGGTTTTGTAAGAACAAAGTCAGTTAAGGATCTTATACATTGGAGTTTCTCACGGCAGTAGCTGTTAGGACAATCAGAAGAGTTGAGCTTATGAGTCTTCCAGAGAGGAAGGAAGCCATGGAGAGCTTTCATTTGCACATGTGTTTACAGAATAATCATTGTATAATGTGATAGCTCTTATGTACTTAGAGCATTGATGCATATGTTTTCCAGACTATCATCATCCTATTTGCAAAACGGACAGACGCTGTTTATTCATTTTTTATTTTTTATTTTTTTGCAAGAAGTCAACTAAGCTAATGTGGGTGCCGCTTCTTTGAATTTTTTTTTTTTTTTTTTGCTTTAAGAAAGTTGCATTAATGGAGGGCAATTATGGTAATTTGAATTAGGAATGGAATTATGGTAATTGAAAACTTCTGCGCTGACAGGTATTCGTGAGACCCCTGTGTTCTGGTGCAGTTCAAAACTGCTATTAAGCCTGTGGTAATTAGCATTTTCCCCCCTAAAATGGTTGAAAGAAGGAGGGAATATAAAACAAAATTTGACAGTTTGAGAAGGGAACTGGCAACATTATCAAAACCTATAGTCAACAGAAAGGAACACAAACATGCATGCCGTCTCGAGCTTTTCAGAAACAGAGAGGCGAAGGAAAATCAGCTTTGTTTGGGGCAGTGGGGAGGCCAAGCATTTATGGTGTGGACCTGCAGTATGGAACCATTTGCAATGGAAAAGCGCAGCCTAGAAAGCTATTCTTGTTTTCTGGCTTTCGTTCCAAATCAAATAGCTGCTGAGCTGTTTGTAGGCCCATAGAGTACAAGGATGCAGAAGCAGCTGAGACAAAATGAGATGGTTCATTCCACCGCGTTCATATAGTCATTCAACAAATGCTCACGGCCTCATTATGAATGAGGTGCTTGAAATAGAAGAATAAGATGAAGTTCTTATTCTTTAAGGGATGAGTGTAGTTTCAGTTGAGTGTAGGAATCAAGATCTATTTGATCCCATCTTTTTTATCTTTTAAACAAATGTATTTTTCCTTTGAACCTAGTATTTCCCTATTATTTCCTTATTTTTCATATTATATTATGTTATACTATATTATATTTATTATATTATATTATATTATATTATATTATATTATATTATAATCACATTGTGCTTTCCCTTTCCTTTTCTCCCTCCAAACTCTCCCATGTACCTTTAACCTTGTTCTCTTTCAAATTCATGGTCTCTTTTTCTTAAATTTGTTGTCACACACACAATGTGTGTGTGTGTGTGTGTGTGTGTATGTGTGTGAGAGTGTGTGTGTGTGTGTGTGTGTGCATGCAAGAGTCAATGTTTGCTTCTGTGCATCTACATGTAGAGTTAAGAAAAAGATGATAGGTGTCTTTATTGCTATTTCCTTTTTTATGATATTTTTATTGTCTTTGAGAATATCAAATGTTTTTTGATCACATTCATCTGTTCATCGTCTTCTGCCAGATCTATCCCCTGCTTCCTTACCCAATGAGCTTTGTGCCTTACACTGTTTTTTAAAAAAATCCATCAAATCCAGTTATTGTTGCCTATGTGTTCATGGGTGCGGTGCCAGTCACTGGAGCTTATTAATGCTATCAGCAGGCCGCACATTTAAGGCAAACTATCTCTCTCTCCTCCAGCAACACTGAATTACCAATAGCTTACTCAGGCAATGGCGGGACTGTCTCATGCCCACCTCCTCCCTTCCAGGTTGGGGGTTTCTGTGGTTTGCACTGGTGCACATCTTGTGTGTGCTGTCACAACTGCTGAGCTCATATGTGAAATTATTATTCATTGGCAGTTTCTACCCTGCCATGGGTCATTCAGTTCCCAGATAAAAGGCACAAAACCTTTATGTTTATGCTAAGTCTTTAAAGCACTAAGGCAAGGCAGATATCCACGCTTTAAGCTATTAGTATCTACTTCGCTCTCAATAACCCTGAATTACAACTTGTCATGTTCTATCTATGCTGCTCTTACTCCAACTGACTAGCCCTCATGGCCATGCTTTCTTGATTTCTTAGCCCATGGCATCTTCTCTATTTCCTATCTTCTCTTTCTTCTCCTCAGACTCTAAGCCCCAGGAACCAAAGCTCCACCTACCTGTCTTCTGCCCAGCTATAGGCTGTAGTCATCATTATCCAATCAATAGTTTTAAATTAAGGAGCAAGGTTCCATAGCATCATTTGGTGTATGTGAGGATTCCCTCATCCCCGAGGCAGCTAGATCTTAGGGCCATTACAATACGTAGCAACAGACCACACCTCAATGCCCTATTATGTATACACACCCACAAACCCACATTGTTTCCTTCACGGTCCCCCACTGCTCTTGGTTCTTAGAATCTTTCTGCCCCTGTTCTGCAAAGATCCTTGTGCCTTGGGAGGAGTGGATGTGTCTCACTTAAAGCAGAGCATTTCATAATCACTTAGCGTCCACATCTTGACTAATTTCGGAGCCCTTTGTTAGTCATCATCTCCTACTAAAAGAAGTTTGAGACATGGACTAATCTATAGATATATTGAAAAGCTGTTAGGAATAGGCTTAATGTTATGTTCAATTAGCTTATCAATAGTAGTGTATTCTCTAACCGATGACCCGTTTAGTGATAGATAGGTTCTTGGCCATGGTAGCTGTGCCAGATAAGAGTTTCATCTTGTGGAACAGATCTGAAATCCAATCAAACAGTTGTTGGTTACTTCCATTACATTTAGGCGATTATGAGACCAGTAGGAATATCTTGCCAGGTAGGACATTACAGTAGCCTTCTGGGTTCACACCTGAGTAAGACTGATCATTTCTTTTCTCCTCCAGAAGCATGCACAGCTATGAAAGCTAGCCAGTAAGGATGGAGTTTCCAGATCAATATCAGCTTAATTTCTCCGTGTTCTATGATTCAAGTATATGGTTTCTTTAGTAATAGACTCTTGCCGTTATGTTCTGCAGGGTAACCAACAGCAAATGGTTTGTAATGTTGGATGTCTATGGGATATCATTTGTAAACAATTCCACTAAAAGTAACTCATTTCTCATACTTTATTTTTATTTTTTATTTTTTAGCCTGTGTTATCTATTTACCCAGTTATAGGATTAACTAAATTTGATCTTTTTACTTATGTGCATGTTTTATTTCAGGAAGCTGCTGTAGTAGTAGTTTTTCATGTGATGTTTTCAGAAGGTCTTTAGTGTTATTTACTGTATTCCTGCCTAAACCTTGCTTTCCCAGTCTGTCACATTTAACCCTTCCTGTTCCACTATTGTCAAACACTCTGTTCTATTTTCCTCCCTCTTGAAACAACCCCTTCCACATGGCCTCTTACTAATTTCCTAATCGCTGGGTATTACACATAAAACATGTATATCTAAAATTTCAAAAGGAACATCTACAAAGGAAAAACATATGATGCTTGTCTTTCTGAGTCTGGGTCACCTCATTCAGAATGGTTATTTCTGGCTCCATTCCTTCATCTGTGAATTTTATAATTTCATCTTTCTTATGCTGGCTAACATTCCCCTGTGAAAATATATCATATATATGTATGATATATATGATTTATCATATAGCATATATGATATATATGATATAGATGTATAAATATGATTTAACAGTTTATGGATATATCTTAGCTGTTTCTATCTCCTAACTACTTTGAATAGAGTGACAATGAACAAGGATCAGCAAGCGTCTCCATAGGAGCATGTAGACTCTTTTGAGTATATGCCTAACAATGGTATTATAGCTGGATCATAAGGTAGATCTATTTCTGGCTTTTTGAGGGACAGCTACACTGATTTCTATCCTGGCTGCACCAGTTTATATTCTTACCAGCAACGAGCAGGTGTTCTTTCCCCACATCCACACCAGCATCTGCTGCCATTTGTGGTTTTGGTCTTGGCCATCTGACTGGGGTAGGTTGAAATCTCAAATTAGTTTTAATTTGCATTCTCTTGATGACTAAGGAGGTTGAGCATATTGTCAAAGTATTTCTCAGTCACTTGTATTTCGTCTTTTGAGAACTCTCTGTGTACTTTCATGCCCCATTTTTAAACTGAGTTGTTTGTTTTATTGCAAGAAGGTTCTTTCTCTTCCCCCATGGTCAGGATACTGCCTGATGTCTTAGCTAAGACAATAAGACAAGAGAAGGAAGCAAAGGAGATCTAAAGAGGAAAGGAGTCATCCAAGTATCCTCATTTGCAGCTGATTAATTATATACATAAAAGGTCCTCGGGCCTCTACTGGAAAACTTGAACAGTTGACAAACACATTGAACAAAATAGGAGGATGCAGAATCAATGCACAATAATCAGTAGCTTTTCCATATGCAAATGACAAACTTATGGAAACAGAAATCAGGCAAACTATTCTATCCCTAGTAGCCTAAAAATCTTGGCAGTAATCTAACAAAGGATGTTACAGACAGCAGAATGGAAATTGAAGAAGACCCTTGAAGATGGGAAGATCTCCCATGCTCATGGATTGCTAGTTATATACAGATTCAATGGATTACTCATGGAAATCTTAGCACATTTCTTTAAAGAAGTTGAAAATCGGCCTTAACTTTTATCTAGAAATATGAAATACCCAAGATAGTGAAACAAATCCTGAACCATAAAACACTGCTGGAGATCTCACCATCCCATATTTCAAGTTAGACCACAGAGCTATAGTAATATAAACAATGCTATTGGCATAAAAGCAGAACAGACCCACTGACCAATGAAATAGACCCAAGAATCCACACATAAGCAACCCTCCATTCCTACAGCCATCTGATTTTTGACACAAAGCCCTCTTTACACTTATTGGGCACATATTTGAGAAATGACAGCGTCCTCAATGTGCTGGTCCAAGAGGCTAGCGACATGGAGAAGGGTGGAGCTGAATCATTATCCCTCACCTAGCACAAAGCTCAAATGCCTCAAGGACCTCAACATAAGATGTAATGTCCAGAATCATGGATAGAAAACAGGATGTGCTTGAACTCATAGATGTGGGAAAGGATTTTCTGAACATTACTTCATCACAGCAGGCCTAAAGACCAACAATAGATAAATGGTGCCTCATGAATCTTAAGTTTACACACAGTAAAGGACACCATTACTTGAGTGAAGAGGCAGCCCATACAATGGGAAAATTATTTATAGCTATATATATGGCAGAGGGTTAGTGTCTAGATATATAGAGTATTCTACATTTTTTTTTTTTGAGACAGGTTCTCTTACAGAGCACAAAACACTATTTCAACTAGACTGGATGTTCTATGAGCTCTCGGGGTCTCTTCACCTCTGCACCTCAGGGCTGGGGTTAATAGCATGTGCAGTCCTGCCTGGCTTGTAAGGAGGTGTCAGTTTTGAACTCAAGACTTATTGGTTTCTCAGAAAGGACTCTTTTTCAACCATCTCCTGAGCCTCCTGGCTTAACTTTTAAATTATTAGACTCGTTTTTTTTGTTTGTTTGCTTGTTTTTGTTTTGGTGATTTCATTTTGTGGTTGCTAGGAATAATCAAAAGTTAGAGTACTTATAGGTAAGCAATGCTTGCCTTTCAAATCAGTACCTGACATGCCCATACATGCATATACATGTTTGCATTTGACTTAATATACATACTCAGAAATTTCCTTTGCTAGTGTGGCAGCTCCTTGCTTTCCCTAGCAACCTAGATGCCTGCTCCTTCTGATCTTCATTTCCATTGTCCCCCATTTCCTTTCAAACTCAGCTTAGAAGTAAGATCACTTGAATCAGAGGGAAAAAGCTGTCAGGGGTTTTCCATGTGCTCTGAATTTATTTGTTATTTGATGTTAAGTTCTGTGTAGCATGCCTCTAGTCTGGCAAGAGTACAATCACTGGAAGGGAAATTAAAAAATCTGTCTATCAAATATAATTAATTAAATAGCTCAGGTTCTTTGATAAACAATATCCATCTGGGTCCTAGGGGATGTCATCACTGTTGGTATAAAATATTTCATATGACCTGTGTATGGTTTGCATCTACAAGTGGGAAAGAAATACTGATCTATAACTATACTAAGACCTGATGTCTTGTAAGTGAGCCCAAATGCCCAGTAAAGATTCATGTCATTGTTTTAAGTGTGTGTATGTGTGTGTGTGTGTGTGTGTGTGTGTATGTGTTAGACTTGATGTCCCATAAGTGGTCCTAAATGGCCAGTAAAGATTTATATCATTGTGTTGGGGCAGGGGGAGAAATGATGGAGACTAATGTGAAACTCCAATTTGCTCGAATGAGACTGTCCTATTATGCTGGCAAGTTTACTATGTCTCTTTTCCCTTCACTCCCAAGCAATCTTTCTTGGATTGCTGTTTCTGTGGGATGCTTTGTGCAGACCTCGGTTCAGCAGAAGGTAATTGACCAAGTCAACTTCGCCACTCAGTGCTTGTCATTACCACCCATTCTCTGTCCTCTATGAGGAATCTGAGGCACAATCCAGTTATCAGTGTCCCCTTTTCCAGACGACAATTGTTTTCTGGGTGTGGAGCATTAACTCCCATTACAGATGTGCTTGGAACAAGTAGTGTATTTCAGAGAACATGGTGACTGCTTCTATTGCTAACCTGATTTCCATGCTCTGACAACTTATGAACATGGTGACTGCTTCTATTGATAACCTGATTTGCAGCTTTTTCATGAGACAAAAAAAAAAAAAGTAAGCTAAAGGCAGGTGCACTATCTCTGTTCAGTTTTCCTACTATTTTATGAGAAAGGGAACATTAAAAAAGTCATTCTTCAGTGTTCAGAAAAGCTACACATATACATTCTCCTTGTAAGCAGAAGTCGGGATGATGTATTTGCCGTATTGGGAAGGAACTGTCATTCAGGAGCATGAACGAACCAGTGATGATCGTCTCTATAGTTCTAAGACCGGTCTGTGGAAGAGAAATGACAACATTTCATTATGAAGCACCTTTAATTAAGTAATTAGAAGCAAGAATGCAAAGACAGGCTGGAAGACTGTCAGCAGGAAAATAGATTTCTCATCAAATTTGCTGAGCTTGGTGGCTCCTGATGAACTTTTGAGATAATAATTAACAGAGTATTTCTGCGACATAGTCAGCCTCACCAGAGATCGTTGTTCTCTATAGCTCATTCTTCTTTCGGATAAAATAATAATATTTAGCACTTATTTGGCATCCTTCATTCCAATGAGTCCCCGGGCTCTTAAGCAGTTTTTCTATCTCCACGCTTGTAAATATGTGTCTTACAGAGTCATTTCGGCAGTTCCACTGGTAGCACACTGCAGCTGTTCAGCATTATCCTGTACAGTGTTAGGGAGCAGAGTATAAAATTATGAAAAAAAAATGAAAAAAAAATCTGGAAGTCATGAATGTGTATGCATACCAAAGCATTCTCTCAGCTTATACCTACTCTGGCTTCTAATATACAAGGCACAAAGTATCTGGAAGCCCAGAGGGGATTATGAAATCAGTCTTAAAATACCTTTTGAAATACATTGCTGTCAGCAGCAGGGCTTCCCGATGCCACGTTGGGGCATCCGTTCAACAAGGATGTAAAGCCGTGTAAACCACTTCATCAAATTGGCACTGTGCCTTATGTAGCATGATGTTTTCCACAGAGACCCCACACAAGGGCTGGCCGTATCTGCTATTTATGTTTTTTAGGAGCTGATAAGCAACTGTGATTAGCCATTCAGATTTCGTTCATGGAGAAGTAAAATTGTTTATTTGCTTTAAAAAGATACGGGCACCACAGCATTGGGATAAATGGAGTTTAAAAACAGATGACTGCTTCCCCCAACAAGCAGAGAGGTGCTGGGACACACAGTAGGTTCTATTAAATGAGAAAAATGAAAGCTTTGAATACCAGATGACAGCCCTCATGGTTTTATGGTGGTAAATTCTTTGCAACGCACTTTCAGAGGTGCCGACTTTAAAAAAAAAATCTCATTCATATTGTAAGAGGCTTAATTTGATGTTGTTGATGTTGGAAGAATCCAGAGTTAGAAATTCATAGTACTGAGTGCATTTTCATTCACTCTTGGCCAGTCAATCCTCACTCTCAAGGCTGCCTCACCATGCTGTGTTCTGTACTCACTGTATTTCAACTGAACTCTATGTTCTATCCCCTTTTGGTTGCATTTTGAATCAGCTTCTTTGATCTATATGGCCTCAAGGGTAGCAGTAACCTCTGCTGGGTGTTATACAAATAGTCAAGAATGTCTGGTTCAACTATTTGTTCAAGAGAGAAGTTGGACCAGGTGGATTTTGAAGTGAGCCGGGCCATTGGGGCTCTCATGTCTGGAATCCCAGCACCAAAGAGATGGAGGTATGAGTGTTGTTGTAAGTTTGAGGGCTACATGGTGAGTTTCAGGGCAGCCTGGGATACAGAGTGTCTTAGTTAGGGTTTTGCTGCTGTGAACAGATGTCATGACCAAGGCAAGTCTTAAAAAGGACAACATTTAATCAGGGTTAGCTTACAGGTTCAGAGGTTCAGTCCACTGTCAACAAGGCAGGAGCATGGCAGCATCCAGGCAGGTATGATGCAGGCAGAGCTGAGAGTTCTACATCTTCATCTGAAGGCTGCTAACAGAATACTGGCCTTCAGGCAGCTAGGATGAGGGTCTTAAAGCCCACATGCACAGTGACACTCCTACTCCAACAAGGTTACACCTCACTAAGCCAAGCATATACAAATCATCACACATAGCAAAACTGTGTCTCAAAATTAAACAAAACAAAGTCAGAATTAGAAGTTGGACAAGTGGGGAAGGGGGCTGGTCAGGTAGCTCAGTGGATTAAGGTGCTTTGCCACTGAGCCCGAGTTAGATCCCCAAGACCCGGAAGACAGAAGGAGAGAACAGGTTCCACCAAGTTGTCCTCTAAATGCCACACAGGTACTGTTCTATGTACACACAAATATGTAAAAGTACAGCATAAATGTGAGGGCAAACTTTCCAGCTAGGAGGGAAACTGAAAAGGAAAAGAGAGCATAAGTTAAATCTTGGCTGTAACCAGTGAAAGCCATGTTTAAATAATGATGGATCATAAAAGACAGAGTCCAATGACAGGGAATAATTTGAGAAACCCAGAAAATCACCTTCTCTGCTATTACTAATGTAAAGGTAATACATATGAACAGCCAGATGAAGAGGCACATTGAATGAGACAGTGGAGAGTTCGAGCCACAGGAGAATACAGACTTGGTGTGCTCCACACATTTAGGTGTCAGGGGAAGTATGTCAGGGTGTGTGTCAATGGACCCACAAGTGAGTTTGACAATCTGGAACCTTCCACAATCTCATTGTTTAGTGGATTTTAAAGGTTCCATTCTGTAGGTATGATTGACCCCCAATGATTAACCCATTCTCTGGATCCTGCTATCCATCCTCAGAGGTTAAGGAAGGGGCTGAAAATTTCATCCTTTGACTTGTAAGGTTGGTTCCTGTGACAAGGAGCCACCATCCTGAAGCTACTTAGAGGTCAGTCAGGAGTCCCCCAAGGTAACACAACTTATGTGAATTTAAATGGGACTTATTGTGAATGACATTTTCTTATAATTTATACTGTGCTGTGATCCTAGGAAGTAATACTATCTGTATGTCTGTCTATCCATCTGTCCATCCATCCATCCCTCGATCCCTCCATCCATCCATCCATCCACCCATCCCTATCTATCTATCTATCTATCTATCTATCTATCTATCTATCTATCTATGTTATTATATATGAATTATATATTCATTGTATATAATTATAACAATAACAACATAATTACATTATTATAATAATACAATTAACACACATATGTTAACTGCATCATGGTATTAAATGATTGATATTTTTGGCGTTTCATTGAAAGATAACATCGACTTTCTATTGACCTGGGCTCACTCTGAGACACTACGGTGCACTCTTGCTGCCCAGAATATGAGTGTCACTAGGTTCTTTATAATTTATAATCCAAAGCTTGTTGTTTGTGAATGTGTTACCTTTGAGGATTGTGGCCAGGATCTCCCCTGGCTTTCCTAGTCTCTGTGGTTAGCTTATTACACCAGGGTAAGCTGTAGCTCCTGTGTTTGGAGAAGTTAGAAGCCAAGAGTGATGCTTTCTTCACAGTTTTGTTACAGGCACTTCTGCAGCTATTGTTTTTTAGGATAAAGAACAAAAAAGGAGAATGTTGTGGCACTAACTGTGTTGATCTTATCTTTTCCCCTCAGGCCGATCCCAGTTGTAATCTTAAAATAATTGGGAGTTGGGGTGGGGTGGGGTGGGGAGTCAAATCTACAGCCACTCACTTTTACTGCAAGCATTTGTAAAATGTAGGAAATGGTTTTGGGCCGCCTCACAGGAATGTCCTGAGGTTCAGCTCTGTTGGGACATACTCAGTAGTGAGCCCTGGAATGTATATGTGTATGTGTATGTGTATGTGTATATGTATATTTCTTTTTTTTCCTGAAGGATGGAGCATTTCATCTTTTCTGTTTCTATGTATATCACAAGGATGATCTTGAAGACTCATTGGCCTTTTCTTGGGTGCATGTCCTTCCTGGGCAAGCTTATTGTTGTGTCCACGGAGAATGATCTCATCTGTGTTGACTCCTCCAAGTCTCTCCATGTATATTTTTCTACATTTAATTCCAATATTAATCTTTATATTAACTAATTTATGGGCATATCAAGAATTTCTAAATGAGTATAGATTAAATTTGCAGGTCTTATGTAGTACAAGATGTGGAGACAGTGAGGAAAGTAAGAAGCAAAGAGGACAAAGGGGACCTGTCTCCTGACAGTCTAATCAAGGTGGGCTGTTTCTCTAATGTCTTTTGATGGCATATTCTTGCAGCGCTAGGGTTAATACAAGAAAAACTTGACAAGATCGACAAAGTTGATTTGTGGCAATAGCCAGGGGCCAGATGTCAGAAAGGACGAATGCTGATCCATGACTTGCCAGCTGACCTGGCTGGTATGGGGCACAATCCAAGTCAGCAGCAAGCCTCCTTTCCAATTTCCTTGCCTTACCTTTCCATAGAGTCTCTAGAACTAAGCTTTGGCTCTGTAGTGGAGAATACATATGTTATATATATGTTGCCCACACCTAAAATATGGGTGGAAAGTCTGAGAGAAATGAGGGTTCCAGTCTGAGGGTGCCAGTCTGTCCTTCATTTCACCCTCAGAAGGTCCACTTCACAACCATATTTTCTTCGGGATCATTGGTCCTGTGTAGTTTAGACCTAATCCCAAATGCAGAACACATAGATCATAGGGCTTACTTTTTATGATCAATTATTTATTTATTATATATCAGGTGAAACATTTGATGAGATATGCATATATGCCACTGGAACTACCATTAAAATCAGAATATTGAACATTTTTTACTACCTTCAAAGTTTTGTTGTGTCTTGATACAAGCATTCTTCCTCAAGCAGCCATTGATTTATTTTATACCATTGTGCATTATTTCATGAATTTCATAAGATATAAATACACACACACACACACACACACACACACACACACACACACACACACGCTTCTTTCTGCCTGGCCATTTTCATTAAGCACAATGCACTTCAGACTCATCAGGATGCTCACGTATCAGCAGCTGTTGTTTAATCACAGGAAACACCTGCCATTGTACACCATGCACTGTTATGCACAAACATGTGGAGAATAGAAAACCACTAAGATTTAGATGGTACGGGATCTTCTGTGTATTAGCCTTCAGTAAATCTGATATCTAGTCCTTGAGAATCAATTTGGTGCCTGAACATATTGTGAGTTTGTATCATTGGAGGTTATTTCCAAATAATCAGAATCCAGGCTGTTCATTTGTTCGTTTGAGATGCAAGAATGTTTTTAGGGTCTGTTTGAGGCTCTTGAGATATAACTCAAAACTATACATTTTCTTACTGAGATCATGTTGTAAAAAGAAGACAGGACATTCTGTTTATAAGGAGCAGTAAACATGGACATATATATCGCCTGGCCTGTTAGACAAAAATACTCGTTACATAAACTTGATCTAGATCTATATAAGATTTGCATCTAACTATGTAAGATCTAGATCAAGGAAGAGGTTATTCGTACATAAAAGTAGGTGGAGAATGTTAAATCTGAGCATCATGAGGAAAAAATTAGTTTCAGAATCTTGGAGCCAAATCTGAAGCATCACTGGCCAGGATGATGGACTCTGGCCAGGACCATTCTAGGGTTCCCAGAAAATGGTGATGAGTCACATTTTGCAGAGGCTTAAAAAAGGCAAAATCATAAGGCATTTCCCATCAGGTCCAATCAGGACCAAGCATATATCCTGACCTATTTCCCACCCACATACTTCCCACCTACATCCAACCAAGCACATCCAGTGCAACTGGGTCAGGCAACCATGTTGAGGGGAGTGGAAACATGTGGCTTGTTATCTCCTAAGAACCACAACCCCCAACGTTCCAGGAAGTTATCTCCCCTTGGGCAAGTAGAGCTTATAGGTTAACTTTGGTCCTTCTAGAGACATTGTTAAGTAGAATCACCAGGTTTGGCCTCACTGGGGTTTACAGCTTAAAACCTGAACAGGCCATGGATATATTTATCGTAGAATTTTCAGTATAAACCATTGTGAACCCCATGGACATATATCACATCCAATTAAGAAATTATATATATATATTCTTATTATATGTAATATTTTCTTATTATATATAATATATACTATTATAGTCATTATGAAACATTTAGCTAAATTCTAATTATTGATATATGTAGCAGTTCTGTGACTCTTACAAGGAAAGATTTTGAATTGTCTAATGTTTAACTAGGTTAATATGATTTTGGGAGAAGAATAGGTAGTATTTTAATATATATTTAATCCAGGCTGAACTCAACCTCATAATCCTCCTGCATCTGCCTTTTAAGTGTTGATATTATAGGAGTATACCACTACACCAAGTTACTTACGTAGATACTAAAAAACAAATTATTCTATTAAGGATAAAACATTTATGGTTTTAAGGTTTTCAAATGTTGAATCATGATGGCACACTTAATATAAATCTTCCTTGGAAACATTACTTTTCCTAAAATACTGCTTTTCAATTTGTTAATATTTTATTTAGGACTTCACATATATTTTTAAAATGATATAATTTACTTTCCAGTGTTTCATTTTTCATCACTGAAACTGCAGTTATTCCCCCAGAATAGAATGCACGAGTAGCTTATTTTATTTTTATGTTTTCTGGATAGTTTTGTCTAGAAAGCTTTGCTCCTCCGAAGGTATGCAAACATTTTTGTCTCCAAATCTCTTGCCTTCCAAGTCATTATGGTGGAAGAGACTCCTTCAATATCATTTATATTTATTATTATTATTTTTATTGTTAACTTCTTAGAGTTGTTTCTGTTGCTTTTCTAATTACTTGAGCTAAATGCTTAACTCCTATAAAAAAATATAGGAGTCCCATCTTAGAGTTGATCAAATTCTTGGGATTAAAATAAGATAGCATCACCCGGAAGAACTTCATCCAGTGACTCCTGTGTTCTCTACTGTCTTAAACCCTCTCTTCCCCTTTGTCCTCTATCCCTATGCATTTATTATAAAATCTTCCATTCATCATCCATGGATCTATATGTAGTCTGTCACCTCATGGTAACATTTCAGTCAGTGATGGGTGACATATATGATGCTAGTTATATAAAATTTAATTGCCTATTGATATCATTGTCTTTTTGGCTCATGTAGCAACCCTCTGATGTTCACATAATAAATGCACCTCTGCCATTACATAACATGTGATTTTATGCTTGGAGATGATGTAGCATTTTTTTTTAATACTTTTGAAATCTTATATAAATGACTTTGGTGCGAGATAGAGTTTTAGGAGTAAGGGCCTGACATGAACAAGCCAAGACAGACAAAATATTTAGCCAATGGCTTTCAATATAGTGAGCATTGGATAAGAATAGGCTGACCCCGGAGAGCCGGGGAACAAATGAGGTGATCCCTGTAATTCCCTCAACTTTCTGGGGTACAAGGCACCAGGAACCTGTGTAGAAACACTCTGCTATTAGGAGCCGGGAAAGAGAATCCAGGGAGAACGACTGGAGGAGAGAAAGCTGCGATGTTTGGAAGCAAGCGCCATGATGCGCAGTTGCATGGTAATCAATGAATGGATGTCAAGGATTAGCTGGGCTCATGGGATGAACATTCAGAGATAATAAGGAGAGTGAGCACCTTTACTCTTTCTGGGATGGCAATAGCGTCTTTTTCTACTGGTTCACTTGGAAACCTTTGTAATCCATGGCACACCAACCGAGAGAAGAGTGCAGAGAAAGGACTTTTCTCATTTAGTGGAGAACAGTAGCCCTGGAAATATCATGGTCCTATTGTTTTCTGACACCACCTTACAATCACCTAAATGCAACTTACAAATGCGACATTCATAAGAATACAGAAGACCTAACAGGGTAGAATGAAATAGACCTTTGATCCAATCAACGATCATCAGGTGTTCATAGACACATAATCATATAATTGACAATTATCCAATTGGAACTAGACAAGACCTGCTATAGCTGTTAGAATGATCACATCGGGACTTTAGAGCAGGTTTTAAATTATGTCATAGGTTTTAAAAGTTAAATAGAGATGTAGATAATAGAATTTAAAGGAAAAATGATTTATATGATCCATAGAGAAATCAGATTGCAGATTATATTGAATTTTTAGAGTTTAAAACTCTAAAATGTGTGAGATAAAAATTTCACTGCATGGAATTAGTATTTAATGAGACACTGCAAAGGGGAGGAAAAACTAGTGCATTTCAAAGCATGTCTACAGAAACTGCAAAAGAAAACTGGAGAAAGCATCAGTTAATCTGCAGGATACTTTCAAGTAGCCCAATAAACATGCAACTGGAATTGGTAACACTGTGAGAAACATAAGAAATATCTAAAGGAATAATGGGCGGAGAATTTCCAAACTCAATGTGAAGTAGCTATCCGTAGGATTTCAAAGACCAACCAGCGATAGGGATGGAAAGGAAAACAAGTCCAAGGTGCATCACAATCAAATTGCCTTAAACAAGTGTTAAAGAGGAGATATTAAGGGCAGGCAGAGGAAATGTTGCAGTGTGTGTGAAGGAAGGAAGACAAGTGTGACAGCTGATTTCTTTTAAGAAGTATCTTTAAAATACGAAACCAAAAATGTCCACTTGGAACTCTCTCCCCTGCAAGTGTGACTTTTAAACAAATAAAGTCTTTTGCAGACATACAAACCTGAAAGATTTCTCCACTAGCATACTTGCAATAAGTGAAATATCATAGAAATTCCTTTAGGAAAACAGTTCTAGATGGAAATACAGATATACAAGACGAAATGAGGAACACTAGGGAGATAGGAGCTCGGTAGATATGAACATTATTATTAAACACCGTTGAGTCATGCTTACGTAGCCATCATCGAAGTGCTGAATGCTTATGTGATCTCCAGCATGTTCCCAGCAACGGAAATAGCAAAAACCTCCTTCCGGTCCCCTGTGCATCTGTGCAGTATTTTCCAAAGATAGATACTTATTATTAAACTGGCATTAAAAGAGTATTTCTGTATGACAAAACCGTTCCCAAGAAGTGTAGTATTTCAGAAAGATACTTCAGAGTTCTTTAAGAAAGGACAGAATTGACCATGGTTGACAGCTGATGGTCAAGAACACAAGTTCTCTATATGGGAAATAAGTAAATGGTGAGTGTACTTTTTAACTAGGCAAAGTTTTTATTATTTACAGACAAAATAATTATTTTATAAGAAACCCAGGAGAGGTCTATAAGACTGTGTTATGCAAATGTCAGTAGTATTTCCACATAGATCTATAAAAATAAATTAAAATAGATATTATTCACAATAGAACAAAGATTATAAAGTACTTAATACGTTTCAAATAAAGGAAACATATAGCTTTGGTGGAGAAACGTCTTAAAATTTTTATTAAGGAAAATAAAATAAATTCAGAGAGATATGTCATAGTCATTATTAGAATAAACAATTCTAATAAGCATATTAAAGAGTAAGTTTTAGTTCATATTCTGAATCTGATGGTAGTTCTGAAAAATACTAGATACTTTTGAATCTTAAGACATACTGTAAAGTCATATTTGTTACCATGTGATACTGGTACTGAGATCAATAAGGAGGGTAATATTAAAGGGAAAATTATGATTATTTAGCATACAGTCTCAAGGTAAATAAAACAAACACGCCTTTTGTAGGAAAATATCGCGGTTTCCTTGGAATATGGACTTGCTAATGGAGACCAAGCAAGCAAGCATACAAACATCACGAGCAGCCCCAATAGCTTTGTCTACATTAAAATCGGTTCTATGTCTATTGAACAGCATCAAAAGTGAATAGCTGAGTGTCAGATTGGGAGAAAATGGCTATAAATAATGCAAAAAAGCTTGGGAAATGCTATGACAAATGGATAGAGCACTTACCAGTTAGTATATAAAATATTTCAGATTAACTGAAAGGTATAAACTTATATGAGAAAAACTTAATGCCGGTTGACAAGAACATGAAGGGCAAGGCAAAAGCCAGGGCTGTGTAAGGCAAAGAGAGAGTGGAGCCTCTAGGCACTGTTCAGGGATCCTAAATTAAGAAAGCCATTTGGAAAGCACTATGGTGAAATAAGATTCTGTGGTGTCAGGGAGATGTCTCAGTGGGTAAGTGTGCTTGCTCTATAAGCATGAAGACCTGAGTTCGAATCCCTCCCACCCAGCATTGGGATCAGAGACAAGCAGATCCTGGGAACTTGCTGGTCATCTAGCCTAGATGAAGTAATGAGCCTCCCATTCAGCAACAGACCCTGAATAGTCCCAGAGCAATGTGAAGAATTACAGATAGCATGTGATTTGGCTTCAGTATACACATATGTATATTGTGAGCATCATGGGTGAGCACACTTGTATACCTCCATGCATGCAACACACAGAGACACATGCAGATCACACACACATGCACACACACATACATATACATACATACACACATACACACATACGTGTGCATATACACACAGAGAGAGAGAAAGAGAGAGAGAATTTATAGCTTTAAATATTTACCATCAAGTTGTTTTCCCAAATGTCCAAGGCTTTATGTGCCTTATCTTCTACTACTTAATATATACATTTTAAATTTACCAAAGTTCTATTATACTCATTTCATGCTTAAATTAATACCAAACCTGAATATTTTATAACTTATTAGTTACTAAACTTCCTCTTTATAAGTTATCTTCCCCTTTGCTATATCCTACAAGATACAAATCTTGTGGGGACATAGCTCTTCCCTTTCAGATTCAAATCACCTTACCCATTAAAGCAGTTTTCATACATTTGCATAAAAATATTTAGATTGCTTTTGTGTCAACTGCCTGTGTTACAGTTACAAATGACCCATAAGTATGATTTATACATTGGCTGTTGGTAACAGCTTTCCTGGAATTTGCTACATTTTTTCCTAATTGTTCCAGGATCCCAATCCAGGGAGTAGTTCTGCTCCGGGATATGTCTCTCTCTCTCTCTCTCTCCCTCTCTCTCTCTCTCTCTCTCTCTCTCTCTCTCTCTCTCTCTCTCTCTCCCTCCCTCCCCTTCTCCCTCTCCCTCTCTCTCTCTCTCTCTCCACCTCTCTCCCTCCCTCTCCCTCCCCTTTTCCCTCTCCATCCCCCCTCTCTCCTTCCCCTTCTCCTTCTCCCTCCCTCTCCCTTTCTCTCCCTCTCTCTCCCTCTCCCTCCCCCCCTCTCTCTCTCCACCCCCTCTGTGTGTGTGTGAGTAAATGGTAAAAATCAGGTTTGATGGAAATGTATAATGACTTTTAAAGCCTCTAAGGTAACATTAGCAAAGCAAGGAGGAAAAAAACCCCTCCATCCCTCTGAGGATGCTCAACAGATTACATGTCACTGGGCAGGAGAGTCCTGGATGATCAAGAACAATAATACAGCCGACCACAGGGCTTATTTGCAGATCAATTTTGTATAAAGGAATTTGACTGCTTTTGTTGTTGCCCTGTGATGATATAGAATCAGTGTCTCGGGGAAGGGTAATTTAGCAATAAGAATAATCTTTCAGGATGTGTTCTGCTGGAACTTTTCCAGCTTGTGGTCTCCAGCTAGCTAGGACTGTCTAATTGAAAGGGGGGATATGGTAAACCGCTGGTTTGCCTGCTGGAGACTGTGCAGCTCGCTGCCTTTCTGTGGTAGTCCTGGTAATTAAGAATACCTGAAGGAAAGGGCTGGTGTGGCACAGCCAACACAGGCTCTGAAGGGCTGACAGCATCTCCTAACTCTGTAAGACAGCATCCTTGGTAACCCAGGAGACATGACTTTATTTTGTTTTGTTTTGTTTTAAAGAAATTTTCATATCCAACAGGACATACAAAGTGAAAGTGAGGTCAGTTAATTCAGAACTTAACTTCCCTAACCCCCAACAAACACAATTACTACAGCCTCCCTGATATAAGCACTTCCCATTAATTTCTAGGGCTCTGGAAAGTTTATGTGTGAATCTGGCCTCCCCACAGACTCTTGTATACCAGTCAGTATTATAAAAGTTGTTTGTGGCAGGAAAATTAAATAAACAACGAGCAAATTCCCAGCTCCAAGTCTGTTCTTGCTCCGATATTTTATGTTAGGGCTGTTATTTATTTCCAGTTTTCATGAAATGCATTGGCATGTCGGATCTCTGCTGGGTGCTAGAGAGACAGAGATGAATAGACCAGAGATAATGAGCAGAGAGGAGGACATGATAATTTTATTTGAAGGAGACTGAAAGTTTCACAACAGAGCCTCAAAGAAGGATATAGCCATTCAGCCCTGGGGAGGATGAGTCAGAGGAAATTTCATAGAAAAAAATGACATTTGAACTGAATCTTTTCTCCCTCCCTCCCCTTCCCTCCCTCCCTCCCTGCCTCACTTCTTCTCTCCTTCCTCCCTCTAGAAACAAGGTCACAATATATCCCAGGCTGGCCTTGAACTTGTGGAACTGAAGTTTATATTGCACATATGATTTTCTTGCCTCTAGCTCTCTAGGGCTGGGCTTAGAGACATTGTACCAGTACACTTGTACACTCAGTATTTGTTTTTTTTTTTTTTAATTTTTATTTTATGGAATTGAGAGATCTTGAAAGTTGGTTTTTTTTTTGTAATATATGTATGTATAGTAGCAATGAAAATAGATTTGTACTTTAGGAAACATCTTGAGAATTCGAAGGTGGATTAGAGACGTGACTTTGTGAAGCTATCTGGGAGGCTAATGACATCAAATAGAGTGCTGTAACCTGAAAGGGTCCTAATGAAAGGGGGCAGACCTAGGGACATCTCAGAGGGAGAGCTGACATGATTTGACTACTTGGGGACTGTGAGTAAGCAGGAATTAACCGGGTGGGGGTGGGGTGAGGAGGCACTGGGTTTCAGGCTCAGAAAAGTAGAAGGCAGTTGAGGGTGATAGGAGCCCAGGAGGGCTAATTTAGGCTACTTGGGCTAGAACATCAAACGACTGACTCCCCAGTTTCCCACTATACTAGGTTATTTTAGCATCTGTTGGTTGAATTTTAATGTGAGCTAAAATTGTATTGACATCATAGCTTTTATGCCTAACTTGTGATCTAGATGTTCTTATAGAGAAGTCCACAGCTGAGCCACTTGGGGCTCCTTGCTACATTTCAAAAGCTGGCATCTCCCCACCTATACCAAAATGAGTGTAGATTTTTTGAAAATTTTTATGATAACTTTCTGAGCCTAGGTTTAATATATATGTATATATATACATATGTATATATGTATACATTTATATGTATGCATCTGTATATATTTAAATATATTTATATTGTATATGTATATATATTTAAATATATACACATATGAATATATATAAATGTATGCATATGTACATATGTATATATACATATATATTAAACCTACACTCATAAGTTTCTCATATAAAAAATATATATTTAAGGCAGTACTGAACTACCTTCTTGTCTTGGTTGGCCCTGGTCTAGGATCACTGCTCTGACTGCTAAAACTGCAGCATCCATTTCCTGGCAGCAGCTGCCTCTTCCTCCACCTCCTCCTCCGCTGTCCCTGGGTGTCTGTTCTGTATGCAGAGAGATAGCGCACACACACTGGAGGTAGGGGATGTTGCTGACTGTGAGATCAAGTGAGGCTTCTCTGGGCCTTTGTTTGTGCTGGCAGCTGGAGTTGTTAATTCACCTCTTGCTCTAATTAAAATTAAAGTTTGTTAGGTCCTTGGCCAGATCTTTCTCAGGAATAAACATGAATATCTTGTGACAGAACTGACAGCTTTCTTTAACTGTTCCTGGGACTGCTGATCTCTGATTTTTCTTCCCTATAGGAATGGAAGAATATTCAGACCAAGGCAATAATTTTACTGTCCTTGGTCTTTCTCCCCTCTGCTCTGTATGCTGAGATAGTTCCAGAATTTATGCATTGTCCAGGCTTAAAGAAAAGATCATGGGAAGCTAGCACTAGAGGATTATGGGAAATAGACTTGAGATCTCTAGGAGGCAAAAGCAATCATGGTGTTCCTGTGACATAGGAGGAAGGGTAGATTTTCTTTAAGTGTCATGGTGTCTTACTTTCAAGGACTCCGCCGAAATTCTGAGAGGGTCCTACATAGGCACATGTGATACCATGAGTATAAATTCTGGGGAAAAAAATGTCTATCTTTATTTTCAAAAGAGCTCCTGAATTGCATAAGCTATAGACTCCACCAATGTTGGTTCTTTCTTATGCCCATAAAATAAAAAAGAAAGAAAAGCTCTAATATGAAGATTTTTGTGTCTCCTTTCTGCTCGGTGTCGGTTCTGTCTGGCTCATTGTCATCCTGCAATTCTAAATTCAGCCATCTTCAAAGTTTGGGGAGGTGGGTATAGAGGAGAGGGTGGGAGGGGGTGGCCAGTTCCATTCTGTTCCGTGATTTGCATAATTCCAGATAAACAAATGAGGAGAGGGATGACTAATAGTTATTGTGAGGCAGCCTTAGTGGCTTCAAGCCACCACAATAGTGATATGTTATTTGACACTAGATGGCTGTGCTCTACTTTGGATATATATATGCTTCAAAATTAGTCACCACAACATGCAAAGTAGTATAAAAAGGAGAAGAAAAGAAAATAAGGATCTGAACACGAGTGCAAAAAACACACGAAGGCTCAGAATAAACCAGACGAAAACTGCCAGTAAGCCCAAGGCTTGTGGGGTTTTGGACCTTACTTCAGTTACTTGAAATTGGCACCGGGGTGCCTTTTTCCAGAGGCATAAGCAGAGAGGCCAGGTCTCCGTGGGCTCTTCAGCTCTGTTGATTCTCTTCTGTTTATTATTAAATTGTCATGTTGTTGCCAGTGCCGCGGCACAGTCGCCTTGTTTGAAGCACGCTTCCGTTCATTATGAGTTCTGCAGGACCCCCATGAGGTATGATGTCAGCTTCCGCAGCCCGCTCTCCCCATTGGTGGCACTGACAGAAGGAGACGAAGCTGGCCCTAGGTCTCATCTTCGATCAATACCAGGGACAAGGCTCTGCTATGATCGGCAGCCTTGCTCGCCCAGTACCTGTTTTCTCAGTCACTCTCCTTCTGTGATTTCCTTACTATGTGTATTGCTTCCACCTACAAATTATTTTTAGATAAAAAGAGCGGAGGAAAATGTGCTCTCATCTCAGCTGTCCCGAATCCCGAAAAGACTCACAAGGGCTATTTACTGGTGATAAAACGCAAGTGCCTTGTTGTGGGATGAGATCAATAAGTAGTGTTCTCTAGACTTAGTGCAGAACTCCAAGGAGATTAAGTTTGTTCTGCGCCCACTGAGTATTCGTCTCCCTTTAGGAGCAAGCTGTCACATTCCTATCCAGGTCTCAGGCTGAGTTATGCTACTGGGACAGATGCGCAGCCCCCCGTGGCTCTGACTTTTTACAACCCCTCTTTTTGTGATCACCACCGAAATGCCGACACTGGGCAGTTCAGTAATGGTGATCTTGGGGCTCATTCTTTCCAGAGACATCTGTTCTGCTTTTGCTCCTTGACTCGTTGATGCTGTGGGCATGCTGCTGATTTGCATGGACAGGACTACCAGATCTCATCTTTCATCTGGATCATGAATATGTACTGATGGAGTCGGGCTTCAATTAATTCAGATAATTCTGAATTGCAACTGGCTTCAGGACACAGGATGTCTAGGCTCATTTTCCGTGTAGGATATAAGCAACTCTGTTCTGGGAGGCTGTGTGAACATCTGCAAAATGGGCTCTTTATGCTTTTTTAAAAAACGTGCACTGTAGTGGAACAGAAGCATAATATAACAATTAGCATTAGTGTCAGCATAACAGCCTCCGATTGCATATTGGTGGGAAAATATTGATAGCAAAGTGTAAACAACCGCAAATGGGAAACACGAGAAAGCTCTCTTCATAGAACTCATAATTTACAATTAAATAGACTCCTTTGAAATGATAAGAAATAGAGGTAGGTGTGTTCAAAGTTTCAGAGAATGGATTAGAGATTCCACTACTCCACTGATCCCTAGAATGGATAAAAACCAAGAAGAAAGAAATAAAATGATTTCATGGACTATGTACCTAGCACATGACTGATTATGTTACAAATACTGTTAGTCATAGCCCCAGCCTTTGGAAAAATTTCAAAGGTTAACATCCATTGTGCTCTAGCCAAGCAGTTTAGCAATAAGACTTCTGGTACCGTCACACTCTGTGAGGGGATGTCGGTGCAAAGGGAAACTTTCTGATAGACGTGCAGCTGTCTATTTAGATAAGGGGTGTTGTTTAGTGAATTTTCACCCACTCTTATGAAGTCCCTAGCTCCGTATTTCTGTATTTTAAAGGGATTGAACGAGGTCAATCTCTGTCCCCAGTCTTCATTTTTGGGGGTCATCAATATGACACATATGAAGACAATAACTGTGAGGAATTTATTAGTGTGGATCCTGTAAAACAAAAGATAGATGTTTTAATGTCATTTTTTTTTGTTGAGCTCTTACTCAGGTTTCTACAGGTTTCATCGTTCTGGGGCACTAATGGCAGATGGCAGCCGGGAGGAAGATGGATAGCATCGGTTGTGGAACCAGGGATGTTATTCAGGTATAGACAGGGGAGGTATCTGGGGGAAGTAAGACCTCTCACGGCTGATTTGGGGTGAATGTTATCACTAGTGTTATTGAGTTTCTTTCTACTGGATACCAGCCAAGGAGGAACTGAGATGGTTCAGAGAGAGATTCTATTCCCAAGGATGCCACAGTGCCTTTCTGTGGCTGGGGCATCTGGGTACAGGTTCCAGAAGCACATAAAGCACCAAGTGCCTTCTGACCCAGTGCACTGGTCTGTGGGTTTGTGCTAAGGAAACAGCTCCTTATGTGTTTTGGTTTTAAGATTTTTATAAATGTATTTTGATTAAAGCCGAATCACACCACTTTTCCTCCTCCTTTTAGTCCCTTCCATGTATTCTTCCTCCAACCTGTTACACACCACCACTCTCAAATTGATAGCCTTTTTCTATGATTGTTATTGTTCATGCATATATATGCATAAATAAATATGTAAATACAATCTGCTGCATTTGTTTTGTAATGGTATCAAGGCTGATGACTTGTATTGGATAACCAATAAGGGGTTCATGCCTGGGAGAGGTAAACCCAAATTCTGTCCTTCCATGCATGAATTGATGCATATATATATATATATATATATATATATATATATATATATATATATATATATATATATAATGGAACACTATTCAGCTATAAAGAAAAATAAAATTTGCGGTTAAAAGTATAGACCAGAAAAGATGATATTGAATGAGGTAACCCAGACCCAGAGAGACAAATGAATGTGGCTCCTAGCTCCAAATCTTCAGATGTGAATATGCAACATAAAGGAACTATAGAACGCAGGAGAGTATAAACAGACCCTGGGTGAGGGGAATAGCAGGACACAGGTCATATGCAGTGAACAATAAAAAAAAAAAAACATGGAAGAGACTCCAACTGGGGAAGAGGGAGGGTAGTCACTGTAGAAGAAGGAGGGATAAGGAACAAATAATACTGAGGTTACTTGATAAATACCAAGAAATCATATTTTATATTTACTGAAGATTGTAGACAATTTTATAGATATACATGTATACATATATAAACATGTACATATACATACACACACATGCACACACTCACACATACACACACACACACACACACACACACACACACACACACTCACCCTATTGAATGGATGAGATAACACATGCGGTAAGACTGACTTTTTCCTGTGTTGGTTATTAAGGTCTTTGTTGTCTTTTCATGCCGATCTTTGTAGAACCTAACAGACTGCATGTGCAAGACTGTCCATTCCTAGGCTGTTGCTGTATACCTGCCCATTCACTTGTCCTTTACAGAGAACTGTGCTCCTAACCTCTTCCTGGGATGACTAGCAATAAGAGAGTCTGCTCTTGACAAAAATGAGCTCACGGAGAGGAGGCAGGAACCGTGGAGGGGTGTGGTTGTCTATCAAACCATGCAGTTTTGAGCCTCCACCCCTTTATGGTATATGAATGTTTCCATATTGGTAAGGATTATTGAACTCCAGGAGAATGAGGATTGTGATATCAGGAAGTCAAAGAGAAAGACACAGCCAGTGTTATCCTTGTGACTTCAAAAATCGGGCCTTGAGATCTATGCGAGAGTCAGTTGCTGTGAAAATTAAGCCTATTCATTTTCAAGAGGCAACTTCTTCAAAAGTAACATAAGCATTCTGAGATTTTTTTTAAAAAAAGCATGTTCTTTTATTAAAAAATGAAGTAAAAACATCTATGATAAGATTTACATGGAAAATATTTCTGATAAAATTGTAGAAAAATGTAGAAAAACATGTTAAAATTGAAGATTATCATGGAAAATTTTATATAGATATAATAATGGTAGGAATAAAAGTATTTCTAAGTTGATTGAAAGTGTGATTATAAATATTTTCTGAAAAAGTTGAAGATTTACATGGAAAATATTTCTGATAAAATTGAAGAAATATAAAGAAAAACATGCTAAAATTGAAGATTATCATGAAAAATTATACTGATAAAATGGTAGGCATAAAAATAATTCTAAGTTGATTTAAAGTGGAATTATAAACATTTTTAGGTAAAATTGAAGAATTACATGGAAAATATTTCTGACAAAATTCAAGAAATATATAGAAAAATATGGTAAAATGGACTATTTCATGGAAAATTATACAGATAAAATGATAGACATAAAAAAACCTTTCTAAATTATTTGACAGTAGAATTAAAAACATTTTGTGATAAAATTAGAGATTTATATGGAAAACATTTCTGATAAAATAGAAGAAATATATGGAAAAACACGTTAAAATTGAAGATTATCATGAAAAATAATGCAGATAAAATGGTAGACATAAAAAATTACTAAATTAATTGAAAGAGGAATTACAAACATTTTCTGATAAAATTGAAGATTATATAAAAATATTTCTGTTAGTTTATGTCTTTTTATTGGGGAATTTATCCATTGATGTTAAGAGATATTAAGGAATAGTGATTGTTGCTTCCTGTTATTTTTTATGTTATTTTTATGTTTGTGTGGTTTTCCTCTTTTGGGTTTGATGAAAGAAGATTACTTTCTTGCTTTTTCTAGGGTGTAGTTTCCCTCCTTGTGTTGGCGTTTTCTATCTATTATCCCTTGTAGGGCTATATTTGTGGGAAGATATTATATGAATTTTGTTTTATCATGGAATATCTTGGTTTCTCCATCTATGGAAATTGAGAGTTTTGCTGGGTATAGTAGCCTGGGCTGGCATTTGTGTTCTCTTAGGGTCTGTATGAGATCTGCCCAGGACCTTCTAGCTTTTATCATCTCTGGTGGGAAGTGTGGTGTAATTCTGGTAAGTCTGCCTTTATAAGTTACTTGACCTTTTCCCTTACTACTTTTAATATTCTTTCTTTGTTTAGTGCATTTGGTGTTTTGAATATTATGTACCGGGAGGACTTTCTGTTCTGGTTCAGTTTGTTTGGAATTCTGTAGGCTTCTTGTATGTTCATGGGCATCTCTTTCTTTAGGTTAGGGAAGTTTTCTTCTATAATTTTGTTGAAGATATTTACTGGCCCTTTCAGTTATAAACCTTCACTCTCTTCTATACCTATAAATCTTAGGTTTAGCTGTTTCTAGTTCCAAAATGGTCTAACCTAGTCTATTGCTGACATCAGTAGCTGTGAAACAGTTGAGGCCTATGACATCATTATTTGATCATGTGACTATGAGGACTCATATCAGCCATATTTCATGTTCTCTGGGGAGGATGTTCTGTAGCCCTGTCCTTTTATACCATCCAGGATTGAACGGCAGAAATACAGCACATTTGTGCTAGGAGAGCACAATATCTTGTCCAAACTGCCTTAGTGGAAATTGTCATTTCAATGGCCTTCAAACAGGAAAAGGGCCCTTAACATCTTGAAGTACAATGTTTCACAAAACAGAAAGCATCCGAACTTGACACGAGGTAGAGGGGACCTGACTCTTTTGAAAGTCATTCTTTTTATATAAAGAGGGCTTACCTAAAAAAAAAAAAAAAAAATCAAATGACAGAGACTGGGTTTACTTTACAAAGAAGATGAATTGTACCAGCATAGCTTCTTCTAACGAGGTTACCATGGAGATCTTTTGAAACAATGCTTGAAGTGCCTGACTGTGCATTAGGGTGTGACTCTCCAGTAAGGCAAAATTGGGATATTTAAAAAAAAAAATAGAATGAACATTTAAAATTATAAAGAGTAGACGTAAGTGTAAAAGGAAAAATACAAATGAAGATATTCATAAGATTTTAACTTCTACCCACTGAATTTTAAATGGCAGAACTGTTTTTCTTTTTATCAGTGTTTTAAAATGGCTTTTATGTATAAATTAAAATATTTCCTTTCCCAGTCAACATTCAGGTTTCTAAAAATTTATAATGATAAAAAAGCTTAGAAAGACTGTGATTGGCATACTTGCGTGACTTTAATGTTAATTAAATGAAAACCCACCATGGTGTGTATTTCATACAAAATACTTCTAAAGAAAGACAGTAAAGCTAACAAGGGGAAAATTGGAGATTACTGAATCGACCTCAGTGCCCATATGTAGCCATTACGAATAGAAATGTTCCAAGCCAGAGCAGGAGATTTAATTTTTACAAAAAGAAATCTTAGGCATGTCACAGGTGGTGACGACGTTTGCAACAGAGAAGTAAATTCCCATGAACCTTCTGCCAAGTTAGCTGCCATTGAGAGGAACAGCACCAGGCCTTCCAAGGCCCTGCTGGACCAGTTCTTTATTTGAATCAAATTATGCTATTATGAGAAATACTCTTATTTAATGAGAATATAATTATTTTTATTGTGACTAGTCACAGCTATAATGCAAATGGCCGAGTGTAGTAAGGAGCTGGCTGGCTCTGGAGTCAGCTCTGTTGCCTACCTTCCTTGGGTTTCAGTGTTCTCAGTGCTGTGCTGAGGTAGTATTTCAAAGGTTATCATGGAGTTTTGACAGAATAGCCAATAAAAAGGGGGTGTAAATCACCAACTGGAGTACTGGTTTCAAGCCAACAAACCAGCCAAGAAGAGAATGAAGAGGTAGCTGTTCACATAAAGAACTAAGCCAAAATCATTCAGCAAACTCTTACAGTGTAGTAGTGTGTAATATTCTTTTCAAACGTTTTTTTTTCCTCCTTCAAATAACAATAGAGTCTCGTGTTAATTAGACTCTTACAGGAAGAACAATCCAATTTAGATAAATAATTTTTGAAAGTATATCTTATTCAACATTTGGAAGAAACTCATATGAAAATATAACTTACCTTGTATTTTCTCTGGAAACTTCTATCAGCCACTTTTCTGTTGCTGCAGTAAACAGCAGGGCAGCCAGTGGCTTATGGAAGAAGCAGTTGCTTTTGGCTTAGGGTGTTCCAGAGGGTGAGTCCACAAGCATTAGGGGAGAGCATGGCTGCAAGCCATCTGGGCAGAAGTGTGAGAGATTGGATATTTAACTCTTAACCCAAGCAACGAGCCTGGACTGGAAGTAGAGACTAGGCTATCAACCCTCAAAACATGCCCCCGAATATAGTTCTCCCCCAAAAAGTGCCTCTTAAAGGTTCTACAACCTCTCCAAACCTGCCCCCAAACCAGGGCTGGATGCTTAACTCTCTTCCTTTCTTAGCTATTTTCTTGTCTGATAATCTACTGCTTTTTCTCTTTTTCCATTAAAATTTTGACAGTATTTTCTAAGAGATCTGTCTATCTATCTATCTATCTATCTATCTATCTATCTATCTATCTGTCTGTCTGTCTGTCTGTCTGTCTGTCTGTCTGTCTGTCTACCTATCTATCTATCTGCCATCTATCTATCAATCATTTATCTATCTGTGTATGTATATATGTATGTATGTATGTATGTATCTACCTACCTACCTATCATCTATCTATCATCTACACACACACACACACACACACACACACACACACACACACAATGAATTTTAGTTATTTATACTCTCCATTTCCCTCTCTTATCCTCACCTTCTCTCTCCCTTTCCTGCTGGAACATTTCTTCCCAAGAATTCTCCCTCCTACCTTCATGCCTTCCTTCTTCTTGGTGAGACCCACTGAGTTTAATTAGGTTTCTTGCACAAGAATGGGTAGGAGGTTATTTACTGGAGCAAGCATAGCATACCAGAGGCTGTATCACTGAACAAAATGATACTCCCTTCCTCAGAGACCATTAACTGCCAATGGACCCCCAGGGACAGGTAGATTCTCACAGGTCTGCCTGTAGCTGTGTTGTGTATCCAATCCTCTGCTGCTAACCACAGCTACCATGAGCTTATGGGTGTTGCATGTCATGTTCAAAAGATGTCTTTGTGTTACGTGTTCTTCCTCATCTGGCTCTTACCTTTGCTCTTCCTGATGCTTTTTCTTTGGTCCTCTCTGAGCCTTGGAAGGGGTCTCCTCGATGTCCCACTGAGGAGCAAGCACTCTACCATCACTTATGCTTAGCACCATGGCCAGCTAGTGCTTCTTATTTAATTCTCTTCTACTATAATAAGAAACTTCTCTGCTACTGGCACTGTGCAACATTAATCAATGGGCATAGTCATCGATCTTTAGAAGGCAATTTAACAGCATGACCACTTAGCAAACCAGTAGTAGTAGGTAACTGTCTAGATCTTATGACCTCCCCAGCCACAGGCTCTGGATCAGGCTATAAAACCAGACATACACTAGCTCCTGGGGGGCAATTCTCAACTAACAACTCACTGTTAAATTGGGTCTTTGATTTCGTGTACAGTGTCTAAGGGTTCTTTGTTTAAGTACACATATGCCACATAGTATCACCTTATTTCATAGTAAGCATTATTAGCTTATTTTATATTACCTTATTTCCTAGTTAACCAGGGACTCATATTTTGTGTCCCCACAAAATATGGAATCTGAATAGATTAATCTATTAATAGATTAATAGATGAATCTGGTAGATATAAACAATGTCTTCTGTTATCCAGAAGCTTACCTCTGGCTATTATTCTCTAGTTTTGACAAGGCAGAAAATATAGTCCAGGGCTCAGAATGACTAGTAGTAGTGACATTTGGACTCTGAGGTCAGAATCTTAATTTTGGAGGTAAGTTGGTTTCTTTTGAGCAGTTCCATTCTAGTGAATTTGAAACCTTCACCCTTCCCTCAACACACACTTACTGAGCTCCTCTATGCTGGGCACTGTTCCCAATATCTTGATAGTTCTAATTTTAAGGCAGCTATAGTTAGAAAGAGAACAGATAACTTTGCTATAATGTAGGGGCTGCATACATAAAGGGCATGGATGCTGTGGGATTATGGGAGATGAACCCCCCAAACAGAGAGCTGATAGTGAAGAGAACTTACAAAGAAGAGAAAGCTTAAAAAGAGTTATATTTCTTATTGGAGTTGAAGAGATGAGAACAGTAGGGGAAGGAGAAAGGGCCTTTTATGCAGAGATTTATACATGTAGAAACCAGGAGAGGAAAAAAACATCCATGTATTCTGAGTATTGCAAATGTGGGTTATGCTGGGACCGCAGTGTCAGGTTGAGTGTGCAGAGTGTTGGGAGCATTTGTTATAGTAGCAGGCACACCAGGAAAATGCCTGTGGGATGCTGAGAGTTTGTTTGTGTTCCCATATTCAGTTTACTAACTTGGTCTGTCCCTACTCACATTCTTGGGCACCTTCATAAGAGCTGACTATCACTTTAACATGTCTGTCCATCCATTCCTCTGTTTCTCTCTGTTTCTCTCTGTTTCTCTCTGTTTCTCTCTGTTTCTCTCTGTTTCTCTCTGTTTCTCTCTGTTTCTCTCTGTTTCTCTCTGTTTCTCTCTGTTCTCTCTCTCTCTCTCTCTCTCTCTCTCTCTCTCTCTCTCTCTCTCTCTCTCTCTCTCTCTCTCTCTTGCATGGATGCTGTGTCATCTGATTTGTTTCTCTCCAGTCCCTTCTACATTCTGATGGTTGTATAGCAATGGTGTGCATGTGCATGCCTGTGTAGAAGATTACATAGATGTGTACTAGAGCTTATGTCTTTATTGAATTGGGTCCAGATGCCAAGTCTTAAGAACCAAACAACACACTCCAATTATCTTTTACATGCTTTTCAAGGTTGACGTGTGCTACTTCGTTTGATGATCAGAATAGACCTTCTTGCTTACTTGTGATAGACTACTAAGATTTAAGTTTTCCACTCACTTTTGAAAGTTGAGCTTGGACAGATTAACCATTCTTTTAAGGAGCCAGCCTATGTAGGATGCCAGGACTAGCCTTATGTTTATAGTTTGTGCATGTTTCCCCCTCCCCCATTCCTAGAAAATCTTCACGCATGGCGTCTTGTCATTCTTTAAAGTTTCTGGAGTGATAGCCAGGTGAGAAACAGTAAGAAAGGGAGATACTTATTACTTCTAGGCAGCGAGAAAAGCTGAATTTCTGGGGGCATAGGAAGATTCAGTGGATGGATACTATTTATTTAGCCAGGCTTCTTTTAACTCTGCCTGGCTTCCTTTGTCTTTATGGCTTTGCCCCACATACCACTACTTGGTGAACCCTGGTTTTGAACTTGTACTTTACTGCAAGCTGACTGCTTGATTGTTTTTGACAATGCCTTAGGGGCACATATCTCTCCAGCATCTGATTCTGTTGAGTTGTTTTTGTGCCGGTCAGTTCTGAAGCCTTTCTCATCCGGCCGGTGTCTGTTGAGCCTTCTTCTGATTTTCACTGGGTTCTATCTGTTAACCCTTCGAGGTGCGGTGTCTAGTGTTTTCCTTGTATCTAATCACAACATCGCTAGTCTATGAACTGCTCACACTTTAGGATTCGTCCTGTTTTCTGTAGTAATCCTAAGCTTGGACATTTGTTGTTGATGATGATGAAGTTCATTTAGATAGAGATGCAGAACTCTTAATTCTAATCATCTGCTTGTCTTCCTGGACAGAGAATCCCCATTGTGCTTATCGAGATGAGGGTCAGCAGATGACAGCGTTCCAGTTGTGCTTTGTCATTGGTGTTATGGATAGATATATGGCCATGTCTTATGGTTTCAGCTTCCGCCCTTGTGTATATTATTCCTGGAGAGGATAACCAGACCCAGTGTTTTCAGCCTACTTGCTTATAGTATGGGGTTTTCTTCCTTATGCAAGCTAGTGGAAGAAGGGATCCTCAGATTCTCTGCCAGTCTTAGTTGGAATAGAGCTTCTGCAATAGTAGCTGGCATGAATAGTGCTGGAGGACTCTTGCTAGGGTGAAGTCACCATCCTGGCCTGGGAGCTGGAGAAATGGCGGGTTCTGTTATCTTGTTGTACCTTCTTGGAGTGGAGCATCTATCACACTGCGCTGTTCTTATTGAGGTTTATTATATTTTTCTTGAATAAATATTTCCCCACCTTCTACATGCCCTCAGGAAATTTCCAGCATCTTAAAACTGTTGTTTTTGCTATTGTTAGAAATGTAATATTCCCTAGTGGTGGTTGTTTTCCTGGAGAGAGTCCACAGAGATCTCTATAATATCAGTAGGCAGTGTTTCATTTAAAAACTATATGTCATAGATTTCAGCTTCAAGAGGAGCATAGTTCAATCTTTGTTTTCATTGGGGGAGTCTTACTCTTTCTATAATCCTATAAATATTCTATGATTGTCATTAGTGCAACTTGCTTTTAAATATCCTGAAACATTTTTTCAAGGATATGTTCTCTTATAGATAGTATCTATTTTGTGGATAGATGAATCTTTTTTCATAATTTGGCTCGATTCTCACTAAGGGCTTATTCTACAAGCTTGGTAGTAATGTATAACTTTTCTCAATTTCTTTCTTCATGAAATCAGTTTCTGAATAAATGTTAAGTTCCATATCTACTGTAATGAGTTCAAAGACCATTTGGTATGATCCATTTTATCCTATGTCCTTCGTCAAAGGGCCTTTTAGTTGAGAAGGTCATTTGAGTAGTTAAGGTTCTAAGTTTCAACTTAGTAATGCATCAGACTGTTTTAGTCCTAATTGCTAATTGTTATCATTTCTAGAATTGTTTCTTAAAATCAATTTTCTCAGGCCAGTGAGAAGGCTCAGCCTGTGAAGGTACTTGCCTCCAAGTCTGATGACTTAAGTTCAATTCCCAGGGCATACATGGCGGAAGATGAGAACCCGCTCCTGACACCACATGTGCGCTGTAACAGTTGTCCACGCCATGCCTCCCATTAGAAGCAAACTAACAGGATGGCAGCAATGTGTTCAAATCTATCAGTGTCCAATGCTGACTTTACTCAACTGAAAAGGATGGTGGCCATAGGCTATGCTTTATGTAAAACTTTATTTTCCAATCAAACTCATTAAATATCTGTAGAAGTTTAAGCCCAACATCGACTTGTTAGTTGGGTTTCACGTTGGAGTAAGGAACACCACAAGCTTTTATCACTCTAAACATGAATTGCAAATAATAATAATAATAACAATAATAATAATAATGAAAATTTCTGTTCTCCAAGGCTCAAAACTTCAGTTACTAGTGAAGGTCATGCTAAATTTGTCTCTCACACTGTACATCTGGCCCATCATCTGATTGCATTTGTCTTTATGTATTTTTCCTCCTTTATAGTTTACGCATGCAGTCTTCATCAGAGAGGGCAAGCATGTCGGAGGAGGATGATGTTATATTTTGCCTTTGAACAGATGAAGCACTTTCCAGGGAGAGCAACTGGACCACACAGCAGACACGGCTCACGCTAAGTAGCTCCTTCATGGTCACTGCAAACTAGCTCCTGACTCAGTGAGTTCTCTCAAATACTAATGATATTAAATTTGTTTTGTACAAACGTCATTCCATATGACATGACTTACTCTATTTCTTGTTTAAAATTCCTTATAAGGTGGGCAGTACAAATCTTATTTCCATTTATTTGATGTGACAAAAAATAAACTCTCAGAGAGGTGAACTACTTGTTCAGGGTCATGGTACTTATAAATTACAAAATCCAAGACTTCTAACTCTCCTAACTCTTTCATCCTGCCAGAACTGTTTCTTGAATAAAGGTGAAAACTGCAGCTGACCTTCCAGAGATGAAAAAAAAATCTCACAGCATTAGAAAATACACTAAAGCATTAGTTGGAATTTGATGTGAAATTCTATCTGACATGTTCGTAACAGCTTTAATTATTTAATCATTTTGATAACAGTGTATTTAAAGCAGCAACAAAAATAATTGGGCATAACCAATTTTATCCATATGTCAGACTTTTTTATTTGGATCTTTATTTCTACTCTTCAGTTCTGTTTTGTGAACTAATTGGCAATATTTGATGAACATTTAAGATGGAGACACACTATAACAGGTGGAACAATCATATCTTCAGAAGGAAATTAATTTATATACACACACACAAATACACATGTGTGTTCATGGCCTCCAATCCTGCCAAGAAAAGAGCCCCAACAGTGTGGTTAGCAGCAATTACAGCTAAGTGTCGTAAAACAATTTTGGCATATTCTGGTGCCCCCTGGCATCACAGTGGCCTCTCAGTTCTTGATCTGCTAAGCACGTTTTAATCTCATATGAATTCATCATTGCAGGTTTTCTTTGTGCTGCTTTTGTTTGTCGGGAAAGTAATTTGACTACATCCTGCGACTCATTTTGTGATTTGGGGATGTTGTGAAAGCAGCTATCTTGCAAGCTGGACGAGAACAGAGTGTGTCAGTATGATTTATAGGAGATGCTATGGCTGCAGCGATAAACAGACAACTCTATATACCCCAGCATGTATGTGCAAATGCCTTTTCACACAAATAGTCTCTCTCGAGTTTCCTGAGTTTTCTAAATGTTTCTATAATTACACCATTGTTATTGAGTGCCTGAGTAGAGGCAGGATTTGATTACTTAGTTCTCTCATTTTGACATGTATTTTTTTTTACTTGCTTGAAAATTATAAATCAAGCAGTTAAGTCCTTTGACTTTTTACTATAGTCTTAGCTGAAGGAAGCTATTGGACAATATTCATTCCCAAAGTCATGTTGAATTTTCTTGGTACTCTGTATATGGTAAGATGTATACTAGGAAAGAGCTCTCAAAGCTGGTGACAGGTCTTCCTAGTTCTTTTCTTCCCATATGGCAAGACTAAGAGAGGAGACCTCCCTCATGGAGATGTTCCATGCTTCAGTCAAAGTTAGGAAACAGGAGCCACACATGGCTTGCTCAATAATTATTTAATTTTAAAGACAGTGTAACTTAAAAGAATATGGTGCATGTTTTAGATTTCTTTTGTTTTTAAAGTCAAAGTCACCTAGCCTGATATTGGTAAGTTATACTTCAAATGCTTGTAAGTTATATCTTCAGACTAAGAAGATTAGAGTTGTTTTGAACGTACATGAAAGAGAATGCCCATGTTTTTCTCCTTTGAAATACCAGCAACTAATTATAAATGGCATCAATTTATCATAAATAACAAGTAAACTCAAACTACACACACACACACACACACACATACACACACAACCTATCACAAAGAACAATTGCTAAAATTTTGGCAAATATTTTTTATCAGACATCTAATTATATATTCATAAGCATATTTAAAAATTGTAATCTGTTTTCATTTATTAAAATATTGTAGTTATTTTCTGTATTAATAAATAAAGATTTTTGTATTACCATGCAGGTTAAATGTGTTTTGATGTCACTCTGACTATGATATTCCTTACTGTGGTTGTAGAATGACCAGCTATTTGAATTGTCTGCTGCCTTAACTTGTGTAGCATGTGGGAATTTATGCTGGCATCATGAACTAAAATAAGTTCTTCCCCTAACTAATGTAAGTTGCTTTAGCTAGGAAATTTTATTTACAGTAGCAGAATAAGAAACCAAGAAATATTCATTCCTAGAAGGTGGCTTATTTGACTCTGGAAACACGGAGCCTGAGGAAGCTCACAAACACATGAAACTCAGAAATCCCAGAAAATCACAAGTTCCACAAGTCCTCTCTCAACACTGTACAGGTACAAGAAATTGTTGGACGAGAGGAGGCCCTCTTGTGGTGCTGCCCACAATATGGGCAGGCTCTAGGCATAGGATACAGCTTTAAAGAGTTGTTACTCTTGCTGGGAACCCTTGAGTCTCTCAAGCACCAATACACTTATTGGTGTATCAAGCTAGACTTGGGCAGAATCATTTTTTTTGGTCTGTGGTTAGTGTTTTATCTGAGGTGAAAGGAAATTTATTCACCTCACCCCAGAAAGTCATGGAACACCTTAGAAAGGCATTTCTAAGGAAAAGGCTGTTGTGGGAAATTTTAAAAAATGACCCTCAACAGAGGAATGGATACAGAAAATGTGGTATATTACTCAGCTATTAAAAACAATGACTTCACGAAATTCTTAGGCAAATGGGTGGAACTAGAGAGTGTCATCCTGAGTGAGGTAACCCAATCACAAAAGAACACACATGGTATGTACTCACTGATAAGAAGATATTAGCCCAGAAGATGGAATACTCAAGATATTTGTCACAGACCAGATGAAGCTCAAGCAGAGGATGGCCTTGTTGGCCATCAAAGGGAGGAGACGCCCCTGGTCCTGAGAAGGTTGGATGCCCCAGTGTAGGGGAATGCCAAGACAGGGAAGAGGGAGTGGGTGGGTTGTTGAGTATGAGGAGGCAGAGGAAGGAATTGGGTGTTTTTGGAGGGAAAACCAGGAAAGGGGATAACATTTGCAATGTAAATAAAAAAATATCTAATAAAAATTGACCCACCAACTCTTCTGCCCACACCGGGTCATCTCTCCGGTGGGGGTCCCAAATATTTGTTGCTTCCACACAATACCCACCACATCCCATGATCTGCCACCTCATTACCTAATTACCCCATAGAATCAAAACTCTTAAGGCTTAATTAACCAGTCTGATTTATGTATAAATAATATCACAATTTACAAGATGTCAATACAATAATTTTAGAGCCAATGATAATGATAAAAGCTTTATCCCAACGTTTCTAATGTTATGAAAACTTAGCTACTTGTGGCTGGTAATTGCCTCGTCGGTTCACATCCATAGTCATGATTCTTCTATCCTCTGGGACGGTCCCTCTCTCTACAACTTTTATCTCCCCTCCCTATTTCCCTGTCCAATCACAGACCTTCTCTGCCTAATGTAATTGGACAGGGAAAACCCCATGACAAAAGGGATTTTAGAAGAAATGTAATCCAAAGGTGCTAGAAAGAGGATCTTCCAAGAAGTTGTCTAAATTCTGATATTGTTGTGTTGAAAAAGTGGCAAGGTGGACAGTGTTGGTTAAGGGTTGGCTGGGATTTAGGGAGAGTGTAGGAAGATGGTAGGAAGTATCAGAAGCCTGCAGATGTTGGTTCTTCTGAAACTCATGGATGAGTTACATTTTATCCTAAGGGGAATTTTACTCTCATGTCCCAATTGCTATCTGAGTAATTTAGATGTTGTTTGTACAGGGTCGTTTTTTGTTAGCTTGACACAATTTAGGGTCACCTGGGAAGAGGGACCCTCAACTGAAGAATTGCCTCCATCAGACCGGCCCATGATCTTGCCTGTGGGTTTTTTTCTTGAATAATGATTGATGCTGTTGTTTAAGCAAGGTAAGTTGCAGAAGGATTTAGGAAGATATATATAGGGAAGAGCCCACTGTGGGAAATGCTACCCCTGGGCGGACATCTTGGGTTGTGTAAGAAAGCAGGCTAAGCAAGCCATGGAGAACAAGCCAGTCTGCAGAATTCCTTCATGGCTGTTGCTTCAGTTCCTGCCTCCAGGTTTCTGTCCTGGCTTTCTTCAATGATGAACTGTATAACCTGGAAGTCAAATAAACCCCTTTCTTGTGCAAAGGTGCTCTTGATCCATGTTTGATGACAGCAACAGAAAGCAAACTAGAAGAGGTATAGTGGCAAACAAGTGCTGTTTTTTTGTTTGTTTGTTTGTTTTTGTTTTTTGTTTTTTGTGGAAACTCAAGGGAAGCCCATTACAATTTGTCATTAAATTACTATAGAATAATAGTCTCAAATGAACCATGTTTTATGCCCTGGAGTGGGTGTGAGAACTCAGCAACTCCCCCCAACAGCAGAACATTGTATCCATTTCAAGATTAAGTTCCTTACATTCTAAGTTCATATACTAGAAAATCTAGGAACAATATATGTGGAACCTAAAGCAAGGTGTGTGGCACACACACGCATGTTATTTTATAATTTTAAATTTATTCTTATTTTGTGTGTATTGCCTGTGCTTATGAAAATGTACCATGTTCATGTATTGCCTCCAGAGGTTGGAAACAGATATAGGATTACCTGGTTCCTATATGGTTAGAGATGGTTTCAGCTACTGTGTAGCTGCTTGGAGCCCAAACCTCCTCCTTCACAAGAACAGTATACTCTCCTGATCTCTGAGCCATCACTCCAGCCCCCTTACATTTATATTTTGTAGGGTAGTCTAGAAGGCCTTGCAATCTTAGCTAACATTTGCAACCAGTGAACAATCATTTAAGCCAACATCTAGGAGATGGCTATTTGAAGTAGACGAAACAGCAAGCTAAGCATGTATAATGATATAATTGTTGGGTCTAAAAGTCAGGACACCTAAGGGTCAGGAAGTTAGAGCAAAGAGTATACAAAAGTGCTAGAATATAACAACAAATTGGTGGGCAGGCTCTGGGAAGGGTTAGAGAGTTTATTAACAGAGAGGAACAACACTTAGTTTATATCACTCCTATAACCGTCAATGGAAAACTGGCTTACTTATGCCCGAAGAACAGTCCTTATGCTAGAGACGAAGTCCAGAAACAGGGGCTAGCCAGAGTTTGAAATACTCACATGTACTGCCTTTGATTATTCTGGTCTGAATTAATTTTCTTCCCTCTACCTATCTACTATTGTGACTTCATCTTCCCTACTATTTTTGACTTCTGTAGCCTTTCAGAACTCATCTGTATTTGTATGTTTTAAGCCCAGTGGAGACAGGAATGGAAAAATTTTGTGCCAGCATTGGGAGATACCCAGGGGAGTCCCTGCCTGCTCAGAGGAAAAGGGGAGGGGAGATAAGAGGAAGGGTTGTGTTAAGGGTTGACAGGGAGGAGGCATTGAGAGTTATGTAAAGTGAATAAGTAAAATAAATAACTAAATAAAATAATCAGTGTTTTAGATACAATGGGAAGAAGTTAGAAGGTTTTGATTGGCGGAGTATTTTAAGATCACTTTAGCTGTGGAATAGAGAGCCAGCTGATGGAAGTAGTGAAGACTGATCAGAGACATTGATACCAGTGCAGGCAAGAGACGGTGGCGTTCATGTGAGGACAGCGGAGAGATGCTAAGGCATTGACAGAATCTGAAGATACTGAGAAAAAAATAACTGTTAGGATGTAGTGAAACACTGGGTTGGGGTCTTAGGGAAATGAAGCACTCAAGCAAGACTCCCATAGTTTGATCTATGTATCTGGTGAATGGTGGCAGAAGATACGGAGATGTGGAGAAGATATATGAGAAAGGGGGGAGTATGAGAGCTGAAACAGAAATTTTGTTTTGAATGTATGGAGCTGTGGCTTCTTCCCTGTGGAGATATTGAGTCTAGAGGTAGACAGTTGGAGATGGTGCTATGTATACGATGTTTAAAAGCTGGAGTAGGTGACACCAGGTAAGGAATGAGCAGGGAAGAGATGAGGCAGGGGCCTGAGGACTTCACACTCAGAGATCATGTGGGAAGAAGAGATGTTAAAGCAGTAGTTCTCAACCATCTGGATGCTGTGGTCCTTTAATACAATTCCTCATGTTGTGATGGCCCCAATCATACAACTTTTAGTGCTACCTCATAACTGTGATTTTGCTGCTGTTACGAATCATGGTAAATATCTGACACTTCTGATAGTCTTAGGTGACCACTGCGAAAATGTCATGAGACCCACAGATTGAGAACTGCTGTATTAGAGAGATGTTCAGGAGTGGGGACGGACTTCAGGAATGTGTGACATTCTCAAAGGCTGAATGAAAAAAAAGTGTTTGAGAGATTCTGCTAGACTCAGGGAGGAAGAGAACTAAGAATCAATTACTGGATTCCATAATGTAAATTTTATGTTGTTAAATGAGAGCAAGTTTGGTAGGAAATGTGGATGAAAGTCTGATGAGAGATGGCTTGAAAGGAGGCAATACAAAGAGGTTATAAACAGTAGGTTTTTATTATCTTCAGTTCAATCTGTTTAGCGTTTGTCAGTGAAAGAGCACCCAAGGGACAAGGACATGGGATGTATGCCACAAGAGTAAGGAATGTTGTAAGATATCATGAAAGGTTTGTTAGTTGTTTGATGAACAAGTTTTTTTTTAATGTATCTATTTTATTCTATGTTTGAGTGTTTCCCATATATATGCATGTCCCTCACATATACGTTTGGTGCCTATGGAGGCCTAAAGAGGACATAGGGTCCCCCAGAGCTGGGGCACTAGATCTGAATCCAAAAATCTTCTGCAAGAGCAGCCAGTGCTCTTAACTGCTGAGCCATCTTTCCATTTCCAATAGCCAAGCCTTTATAGAATTTAATTTTTACATCTGTTTATTTGTGCACATATGTATACATACATGCGTGGGTCACACTGCACATGTAGAACTTAGAGGACAACTTGTGGGATTCAGTTTTCTTTCTTCTACCACTACAGGGATTAAGCTCAGGCTAACAAACTTGGCAAGTGCCATTTTGATGTTTGTGGTGGTTTGAATAAAATTGGCCCCCTTAGGTCCATAACGAGTGACACTATTAGGAGGTCTGACCTTGTTGGAGTGGGTGTGGCCTGTTAAAGGAAGTCTGCCACTGTGGGCAGGTCTTGGAGTTTAAGATGGTAAAGCCATGCCAGTGTGGTCTTCCTTCCAGAAGAAGGAAGTTCTGGATTGGCCTGCCAATCCAGAACTCTCAGCTCCTTCCCTAGCACCCCCTATGCCTGCACTCTGCAATCCTTTCCACCATGTTGATGGTGGGATAAACTTCTGGAATTGTAAGTCAGCCCCAATTAAATGCTTTTCTTTGTAAGAATAGATGTGGTCATGGTGTCTCTTTACAGCAATAGAATTCCTAACTAAAACAGAAGTAAATCTGTATTAGTCAGGATTTTCTAGAGTCACAGAACATATGGAGTGAATCTCTTTCTCTCTCTCTCTCTCTCTCTCTCTCTCTCTCTCTCTCTCTCTCTCTCCACTCACTTACACATACCATACATATACATACATATATAAATGGAATATTTGGAATGACATACAGGCTGACATCCACCTAATTCATCAATGGCTAGCTGTGAATGGAAAGTCTAAGATTACAGTAGTTGTCCTCCCCAAAGTCTGGGTGTCTCTGCTGGTTTTCTGTATACGCTGAAATTGGAAATCTGCTCCAATGCCAGTGAAGGAATTGATGTGCTAGCAAGTTGAGGGCAAACAGGCAGAGAGCAAAAGCTTCCTTCTTCCATGGCCTTATATAGGGCTCCAGCAAAAGGGGTGACCTGGATTAAAAGCCTTCCTACCTCAAGATCTGGATCAAAAGTCTGAATCTTCCTGCCTTAAGATCTAAGTCAAAGGTGTGTCTTTCTACCTCAAAAGTCTGGGATAGGAGGGGATTCACCTATTTCAAACCAAGCATGAAATATCTAACAAGTGTGCCCTCTATTCTGGATTGGAGTTCATTCCAGATATGATCAAGTTGACAACCAGGAATAGCCATCACACCATCCCTAATAGTTTTCTTTTCTTTTTTTTTTTTTCTTTTTTTTTTATTCGATATAATTTATTTACATTTCAAATGATTTCCCCTTTTCTAGCCCCCCCCCCACTCCCTGAAAGTCCCGTAAGCCCCCTTCTCTTCCCCTGTCCTCCCTCCCACCCCTTCCCACTTCCCCGTTCTGGTTTTGCCAAATACTGTTTCACTGAGTCTTTCCAGAACCAGAGACCACTCCTGCTTTCTTCTTGTATCTCATTTGATGTGTGGATTATGTTTTGGGTATTCCAGTTTTCTAGGTTAATAACCACTTATTAGTGAGTGCATACCATGATTCACCTTTTGAGTCTGGGTTACCTCACTTAGTATGATGTTCTCTAGCTCCATCCATTTGCCTAAGAATTTCATGAATTCATTGTTTCTAATGGCTGAATAGTACTCCATTGTGTAGATATACCACATTTTTTGTATCCACTCTTCTGTTGAGGGATACCTGGGTTCTTTCCAGCATCTGGCAATTATAAATAGGGCTGCTATGAACATAGTAGAGCATGTATCCTTATTACATGGTGGGGAATCCTCTGGGTATATGCCCAGGAGTGGTATAGCAGGATCTTCTGGAAGTGAGGTGCCCAGTTTTCGGAGGAACCGCCAGACTGCTTTCCAGAGTGGTTGTACCAATTTGCAACCCCACCAGCAGTGGAGGAGTGTTCCTCTTTCTCCGCACCCTCTCCAACACCTGCTGTCTCCTGAATTTTTAATCTTAGCCATTCTGACTGGTGTAAGATGAAATCTTAGGGTTGTTTTGATTTGCATTTCCCTAATGACTAATGAAGTTGAGCATTTTTTAAGATGCTTCTCCGCCATCCGATGTTCTTCAGGTGAGAATTCCTTGTTTAACTCTGTACCCCATTTTTTAATAGGGTTGTTCGGTTTTCTGGAGTCTAACTTCTTGAGTTCTTTATATATATTGGATATTAGCCCTCTATCTGATGTAGGATTGGTGAAGATCTTTTCCCAATTTGTTGGTTGCCGATCTGTCCTCTTGATGGTGTCCTTTGCCTTACAGAAACTCTGTAACCTTATGAGGAGGACATCGGTACAGGGAGAAAGTTTCTGAACAGAACACCAATAGCGTATGCTCTAAGAGCAAGAATTGACAAATAGTTTTCTTTATAGCTCATTTTGGTATTCACTTTAAATCATAAAATGTTGTCATTAAATGTTTTGGTTTTGGTTTTGTTGCTTTGAACAGTTCTTGTAGAACCACTGTGGAAATCATATTAATTTAGGAAGCTATTGTAAAAATACATAGAAAAATCTAATAGTAATTTGGATAGTTCAGTGAACTGTAGAGCGAAGAGGGAATAAATTCAAAATAGATTTGGCAGAGTTGATGGGAGCCACGCACACAAAAGGTTTTTTTTTTTTAAAGGCTGCAATGTTGACCAAATCTGGTGACATAATTTAGTAAAATGAGAAAAACTGGTAGATAAATGAGGTTTTTTTGAGCTATAATAATTTTGGTTTTGACACAATTTGAGATCACAATTACATGATATCATCTCAGGAGACATTCTTTAACATTAAATTGTCAGATTAAAGCATTACTTTTCTAATATGACATGTATTTCTAAATGAGACACCTACCAGTATTTGAGAGTCCTGAAAAACTCTGGCTATTGTGTCTTTTATTCTTTGCTAATCTGAAGGGTAAAAGCAGAATTTCAAAAATATTTCATGTCTGTGATTATAGATATAATATATGTGGGGAAAGCAGAATCGTTTGTTATGATCTGTTTGTGATTATCTCTGAGTCCTATAGTACTTTCCAGCTTTGATTCATGAGCATTATTTTGTATTATAGAAAAAACACCCGTTCAGCAAATAAGTGACAACTCTTCACTTGGGTTAAAATGAGACAGAATTAGATATATGGCTTAGAAGCTGGGTGAACAAAGATTCTAAACCCAGAAGATTTGGTCTATGAAAAAGTGGCTTTCAAATTAACTGGAAAAGGTTATATTATTCATGTGGACACCTCATTTTTTTATGGTAGAAATGGGATTCTAGTAACCTGATCTCATGTTTCTGTGTGAGGACCTAACTTTCTTTTATGTTTTAGAGTAAATATATAATATTAAAGCACAGGAGCTATACATATCATTGGGTTTCTACACATGTATTTGTCACACCTGCTCTGTCCTCGCTAACCTCTTACTTGTGGAATTGTGAGAGTCTTAAATTGTATAGTCAAAACTATTGTGATGGTTTGTATATGCTCAGTCCAGGGAGTGGCACTATTAGAAGATGTGGCCTTGTTGGAATAGGTTTGTCACTATGAGTGTGGACTTTAATACCCTCATCCTAGCTTTCTGGAAGAAGTTAGTATTCTGCTCGCAGTCTTCAGGTGAAGATGTAGAACTCTCATCTCCTTTAGCACCATGCCTGCCTGGATGCTGCCATGTTCTTGCCTTGATGATAATGGATTGAACCTCTGAACCTGTAACCCAGCCCCCATTGAATGGTGTTCTCTTAAGAGTTGCCTTGGTCACGGTGTCTCTTCGCAGCAGTAAAACCCTAAGACTGCTAGTCATCTTTTTTTATATGTTTTTGCTTCAGTGTTTCAGTTATTTATGTAACCCATGGATGAGCTCTCTTCAGAACTTAGTGAGATGTGTAAACATCTGTTTCCATTCTTTGGAAACTTTTCCTAAAGTATCTGCAAACTTCTGGTGGCTGACGTTCAAGAACACGCTCTGTGTTCCTGCCAGCTTCAACCTGACTTCATGCACAGCTCATTTTCTGAGTCAAAGCCATAGCAGGTTTTTTTTTAAAGTATTTTTCTGTTTCTAAATTGTCTTTTCCTGACCTTGTTCTATTAATTTTATGCAATAAATACTTAATGCTTTCTTCTTTGAGGGATTATGTATATGTATATGTATATGTATAATGTAAGATTCAGGCTTTTGGCCCTTTTGCTGTTCCTTGCTATTTATTCCTCAATTGAGGGAAGTTGAGGGAAGTTCTTTCTGGATGTACCTATATAGATTATTAAACCAAGGCTGGCTGGCTGCTTCTCTCTGAGGTCTTTCTCCAGAAGTTTCTCTCTGTCACCAAGATCCACATGTTATCTGGAAACCTATCCCCTACTCCACCCAAATATCTTGACTCAGAATCTCAGAGGTGGGCCCCATCATTCTGTATCTGAAGAGGTTCTCCAGGTAATTCTGTAGCACACAAAGTTTGAGAACCACTGGGCTAAATGATGTCTCTTCCTCACCTTTACGCTTGTGTCTCATTTAAATATTTGAGTTTTAGAGCAATGCCCTTGAAGTTTATTGCACCATCCCCTGTCCCTTGGGAGTGGTTAGTAAACTGATGCTGTCTCTGAGCAGAACTATTTACCATCTTGGTATCTTTTCCCATATTATACATAATATATAATATGGGAAGTATTTTGGTTTGTTTTAGTGGACACACAAATACTTTCTAGCCCTTCTGGCCTTTCATTTGTGGGACTTTTCACATCTCATTGGCTGCAAATTGCACCTGTGTTGTATGACTTTCTCAGCTCAGTTGTTGATTGGCATTGACACTAATAGTATGTGTTACCAGTTGTAGGAAACAAAATTGTTTCATATTGATTTGCATTTTCCTGGGACATCTATGGTGTTAGCTATCCATGAGGATACAGTTATGCACATTGGACAGTTAAAGTTTTAGATTGTATATCTTGCCATATTGATTTTTGTGGTTCATAAGAACCACAGAAAAATAAAGCTCTGGACCAACATGAATGGGGGCTTTTTAGGGACAAATGAGTTGGAGTTTTTGTACTAAATATAAATAAGCATGTATTTGAAAAGATAGGCTCTGTTGGCAGGGGCATAGAAAAGTTTGGTTTGCTCTCCTGTTTGAGAATTAGTTGCTATTTTGAAATGATGTCAAATTAAACAGAACAACTATAAGGTTTATTGTAAAGAAATTTTGGGGAAAATTTACTATATTTTTTGGATTAGCATGCAAATTAGATCGTCACTGAACACTTTGAAATTTACGTGCCATTGTATTTTGTTCTTAATAACTCTCAGCCCCACTGGCCTCTTTCATCCCCTTTTCTCAATTTTGCTCTTAGGCTAATGAAGATGTTCACTACCTTGATGCAAAATCATTGTTTCTGCATATCTAGGCTAAATGTAAGCAGTAACAAGTGTGTCAATATTGTATCCATGGCTAACTCTTGGGCTTCATTTCTAAACCTCTTGAATTACAATCTCTGGAATAATTCAATGTGTGATTTAGACACCTCATAGTTTTTGTACATGTGTCAATGCAATTTGTTAATAGCATGGATTGTGGGTATGGATTCCAGGCTCCTACTGTAGCTCTGAGTAAATTCGACTTCTTGTCCTCCTACTCATGGGACAGAGAAAATGCATTATGATGATGAGGTTTTCTAGGCTCATCATTGAGAAGTGTGTCTGAGACACAAGCAAAAGGGGCAGTATACATGACACAGGCTGTTAGCATCTGTCTCGAATAGGCTAGATGTGGAAAACTAAAATATACACTTAGATTTGAGACAGTGAAATATGATTTAGTCTTCATCAAATAGAATGTTGCATTAGATTTTGATTAAATAAAAGGATCAAGTGGAGAGACAGATGAAGCACCAGGGCACAGCGTGTGGGAAGGTGTTGTGGGTCCGGCGCCCATATATGAAATGTTGACATTCTAGCATGGTGATGACTTCCTGATCCACAGCTTCCAATCACAGTAGGGGCAGAATTCTGGGTATGTCAAGGTTACTGTGGTTTTGTAGTTGGCAGTTATACAGATGTGTGTGGGATTTATTGCCTGTCCCCAGTGATGCTTACTTCTCTCTCAGTCATGGCGGTTACAATGGTTCTGAGACCTGGGAGTTGGTCTGCAAACAGCTGGGAGCGTCCTTCTTTAACTCTTGAAATTTATAAAAGAAGTCAATTGCCTACAGAAAATCCTTTCTCTTTAAACTAGTTAAAGTGGTTTCTCTTATGGGAAACTGAGCTTTGAGTGATAAAGGAAATTAGTACCAGAGTGTTTATGAGACTATTGTGTTTTAAGGTGATTATGACACTCAATGAATGATAACTTAAAATTTTACCTCATAGTGACTCCCCGCCGCCATCTTTGCTGCCTGATGGAGCAGAAAGGCAGCGTCAGGTACTGAGATATCCCAAGTTTAAGATCTCTGGGGGTGCAAACCATTAGGGGTCTGCCTGAACCAAAGACCTGGGCAGATAGGTGGTTTGTGTGCCAGCCTATTGTGGGGCCTGTGCCCTATGTGGGGATCGGCACAGGGAGTGACTCCCTGTCGCCATCTTTGCTGCCTGATGGAGCAGAAAGGCACCATCAGGTACTGAGATATCCCGAGTTTAAAATGTCTGGGAGCACAAACCGCCAGGGGTCTGCCTGTGCCCAGAACCTGGGCAGATAGGTGGTTCGTCTGTGTGCCAGCCTGTTGTGGGACTTGTGTCCCACATGGGGATCAGCACAGGGAGTGACTCCCCGCCACCATCTTCACTCCATGACAGAGCAGACAGGGAGCACCAGGTTCACTAAGACAACCCAAGTATAACATTGCTTGGGGCAAGACACAGCAGGGCTCCAATGGCACCCAAGAGGAGGGCAGCACATTAGCAATTTGTGCCAGGGGAAACCCAGTCATCCAGTGTTGTGGAAATAGCCTTACAGGCTTACAGGAGGTTGAAGCACCAACCAGTGACAACAAGACCAACTAACACCAGTGAGAACTACATGACAAAAGGCAAATGTAGGAACGTTACTAACAGAAATCAAGTCAATATGGCAGTATCTGAACCCAATTCCCCAACAACAGCAAGTCCTGGATACACCAACACACCAGAAAAACAAGATTTGGATTTGAAATCACTGGTCATGATGCTGTTAGAGGAACACATGAAGGACATAAATAAATCTCTTAAAGAAATTCAGGAGAAAATGGATCAAAAGTTAGAAGCCCTTACAAGGGAAACACAAAAATCATTTAAAGAAATTCATGAAAATATGGCTCAAAAGATAGAAGCCAATAAGGAGGAAATGCAAAAATCTCTTAAAGAAATACAGGAGAACTTTGATCAACAGGCAGAAGTCATGAAAGAGGAAATACAAAAATCTCTCAAAGAATTACAGGAAAACACAAACAAGCAAGTGAAGGAGCTGAGCAAAACCATCCAGGATCTAAAAACAGAAGTAGAAAAAACTAAGAAATCGCAAAGGGAGGCAACTTTGGAGATATAAAACCTTGGGAAGAAATCAGGGGCCATAGATGCAAATATCAACAACAGAATACAAGAGAAAGAAGAAAGAATCTCAGATGCCAAAGATACCATAGAAACCATGGACTCAACAGTCAAAGAAAATGCAAAATGGAAAATTCTTGTAACCCAAAACATCCAGGAAATCCAGGACACAGTGAGAAGACCAAACCTAAGGATTATAGGTATAGATGAGAGTGAAGATTTACAACTTAAAGGGCCAGCAAATATCTTCAACAAAATTATGGAAGAAAACTTCCCTAAACTAAAGAGAGAGATGCCCATGAATATACAAGAAGCATACAGAACTCCAAACAGACTGGACCAGACCAGAAATACCTCCTTGTCACATAATAATCAAAACCCCAAATGTTCTAAAAAAGGAAAGAATATTAAAGACAGTAAGAGAAAAAGGCCAAGTAACATATAAAGGAAGACCTATTAGAATTACACCAGACTTCTTTCCAGAGACCTTGAAAGCTAGAAGATCCTGGGCAGATCTCATGCAGACTCTAAGAGAACAGAAATGCTAGCCAAGACTAGTATACCCAGCAAAACTCTCAATCACTATAGATGGAGAAACCAAGATATTCCATGACAAAACCAAATTTACATAATACCTTTCCACAAACGCAGCCCTATGAAGGATAATAGGGGGAAAACACCAATACAAGGAGGGAAACTGTACCCTGGAAAAAGCAAGATAGTAACCTTCTTTCATCAAACCCAAAAGAAGATAAGCACTCAAATATAAAATTAACATCAAAAATGACAGGAAGCAATGATCACTATTCCTTAATATCTCTTAACATCAATGGACTCAATTCCCCAATAAAAAGACATAGACTAACAGACTGGATATGCAAACAGGACCCTACATTGTGCTGCATACAGGAAACACCCCTCAGTGCCATAGATGAAAACTACCTTAGAGTAAAAGGCTGGAAGACAATTCTTTTTTTTTTTTTTTTTTTTTGTCTTTTTTTTTTATTTGATATAATTTATTTACATTTCAAATGATTTCCCCTTTTCTAGCCCCCCCCCCCACTCCCCGAAAGTCCCGTAAGCCCCCTTCTCTTCCCCTGTCCTCCCTCCCACCCCTTCCCAGTTCCCCGTTCTGGTTTTGCCAAATACTGTTTCACTGAGTCTTTCCAGAACCAGGGACCACTCCTGCTTTCTTCTTGTATCTCATTTGATGTGTGGATTATGTTTTGGGTATTCCAGTTTTCTAGGTTAATAACCACTTATTAGTGAGTGCATACCATGATTCACCTTTTGAGTCTGGGTTACCTCACTTAGTATGATGTTCTCTAGCTCCATCCATTTGCCTAAGAATTTCATGAATTCATTGTTTCTAATGGCTGAATAGTACTCCATTGTGTAGATATACCACATTTTTTGTATCCACTCTTCTGTTGAGGGATACCTGGGTTCTTTCCAGCATCTGGCAATTATAAATAGGGCTGCTATGAACATAGTAGAGCATGTATCCTTATTACATGGTGGGGAATCCTCTGGGTATATGCCCAGGAGTGGTATAGCAGGATCTTCTGGAAGTGAGGTGCCCAGTTTTCGGAGGAACCGCCAGACTGCTTTCCAGAGTGGTTGTACCAATTTGCAACCCCACCAGCAGTGGAGGAGTGTTCCTCTTTCTCCGCACCCTCTCCAACACCTGCTGTCTCCTGAATTTTTAATCTTAGCCATTCTGACTGGTGTAAGATGAAATCTTAGGGTTGTTTTGATTTGCATTTCCCTAATGACTAATGAAGTGGAGCATTTTTTAAGATGCTTCTCCGCCATCCGAAGTTCTTCAGGTGAGAATTCTTTGTTTAACTCTGTACCCCATTTTTTAATAGGGTTGTTTGGTTTTCTGGAGTCTAACTTCTTGAGTTCTTTATATATATTGGATATTAGCCCTCTATCTGATGTAGGATTGGTGAAGATCTTTTCCCAATTTGTTGGTTGCTGATCTGTCCTCTTGATGGTGTCCTTTGCCTTACAGAAACTCTGTAACCTTATGAGGTCCCATTTGTCAATTCTTGCTCTTAGAGCATACGCTATTGGTGTTCTGTTCAGAAACTTTCTCCCTGTACCGATGTCCTCAAGGGTCTTCCCCAGTTTCTTTTCTATTAGCTTCAGAGTGTCTGGCTTTATGTGGAGGTCCTTGATCCATTTGGATTTGAGCTTAGTACAAGGAGACAAGGATGGATCAATTCGCATTCTTCTGCATGCTGACCTCCAGTTGAACCAGCACCATTTGTTGAAAAGGCTATCTTTTTTCCATTGGATGTTTTCAGCCTCTTTGTCGAGGATCAAGTGGCCATAGGTGTGTGGGTTCATTTCTGGATCTTCAATCCTGTTCCATTGATCCTCCTGCCTGTCACTGTACCAATACCATGCAGTTTTTAACACTATTGCTCTGTAGTATTGCTTGAGGTCAGGGATACTGATTCCCCCAGATTTTCTTTTGTTGCTGAGAATAGTTTTAGCTATCCTGGGTTTTTTGTTGTTCCAGATGAATTTGATAATTGCTCTTTCTAACTCTGTGAAGAATTGAGTTGGGATTTTGATGGGTATTGCATTGAATCTGTATAGTGCTTTAGGCAAAATGGCCATTTTAACTATATTGATTCTACCGATCCATGAGCATGGGAGGTTTTCCCATTTTTTGAGGTCTTCTTCCATTTCCTTCTTCAGAGTCTTGAAGTTCTTGCCATACAGATCTTTCGCATGTTTGGTAAGAGTCACCCCAAGATACTTTATACTGTTTGTGGCTATTGTGAAGGGGGTCATTTCCCTAATTTCTTTCTCAGCCTGCTTATCCTTTGAGTATAGGAAGGCCACTGATTTGCTTGAGTTGATTTTGTAACCTGCCACTTTGCTGAAGTTGTTTATCAGCTGTAGGAGCTCTCTAGTGGAGTTCTTTGGGTCACTTAGGTAGACGATCATGTCGTCTGCAAATAATGATAGTTTGACTTCCTCCTTTCCAATTTGTATCCCTTTGACCTCCTTATGTTGTCGAATTGCCCGAGCTAGTACCTCAAGTACAATATTGAAAAGATAAGGAGAAAGGGGGCAGCCTTGTCTGGTCCCTGATTTCAGTGGGATTGCTTCAAGTTTCTCTCCGTTTAGTTTGATGCTGGCTACCGGTTTGCTGTATATTGCTTTTACTATGTTTAGGTATGGGCCTTGAATTCCTGTTCTCTCCAAGACTTTAAGCATGAAAGGATGCTGAATTTTGTCAAATGCTTTTTCAGCATCCAATGAAATGACCATGTGGTTTTGTTCTTTGAGTTTGTTTATGTAGTGGGTTGTATTGATGGATTTCCGTATATTGAACCAACCCTGCATTCCCGGGATAAAGCCTACTTGATCATGGTGGATGATCGTTTTGATGTGTTCTTGGATTCGGTTGGCAAGAATTTTGTTGAGTATTTTTGCATCGATGTTCATAAGGGAAATTGGTCTGAAGTTCTCTTTCTTTGTTGGATCTTTGTGTGGCTTTGGTATCAGCGTAATTGTGGCTTCGTAGAAGGAATTGGGTAGTGTTCCTTCTGTTTCTATTTTGTGGAATAGTTTGAAGAGTATTGGTGTTAACTCTTCTTTGAAGGTCTGGTAGAATTCTGCACTGAAACCATCTGGTCCTGTGCTTTTTTTGGTTGGAAGACTTTCTATGACTCCTTCTATTTCTTTAGGCTTTATGGGACTGTTTAGATGGTCTAGTTGGTCCTGATTTAATTTTGGTATTTGGTATCTGTCAAGGAAATTGTCCATTTCCTCCAGATTCTCCAGTTGTGTTGAGTACAGGCTCTTGTAGTAGGATCTGATGATTTTTTGGATTTCCTCAGTTTCCGTTGTTATGTCTCCCTTTTCATTTCTAAGTTTGTTAATTTGGATACTTTCTCTGTGCCCTTTGGTCAGTCTGGCTAAGGGTTTATCTATCTTGTTGATTTTCTCAAAGAACCAGCTCCTAGTTTTGTTGATAATTCTATAAGCAAATGGTCTCAGGAAACAAGCTGGATGGAGTAGCCATTCTAACATCAGATAAAATTGACTTTCAACCTAAAGTCATCAAAAGAGACACAGAAGGACACTTCTTGTTGGTCAAAGGAAAAATCCACCAAGAAGAACTCTCAATTCTGAACATATATGCTCCAAATGCATGGGCACCCGCATTCATAAAAGAAACTTTACTAAAGCTCAAAGCACACATTGCACCTAACACAATAATTGTGGGTGACTTCAACACCATACTCTCCTCAATGGAACAATCAGGAAAACAGAAACTAAACAGGGACACAGTGAAACTAATTGAAGCTTTGGACCAATTGGATTTAACACACACACACACACACACACACACACACACACACACACACACACACACAAACAGTTCATCCTAAAGCAAAAGAATATACCTTTTTCTCAGCACCTTATGGTACCTTCTCCAAAATCGATCATATAATTAGTCACAAGATAGACCTCAACAAATATAAGAAGATCGAAATAATCCTATGCCTCCTATCAGATCACTATGGAGTAAAAGTGGTCTTCAATAGCAACAAAAACAACAGAAAGCCCACATACGCATGGAAACTGAACAATACTCTACTCAATGATACCTTTGTCAAGAAAGAAATAAAGAAAGAAATCAAAGACTTTTTAGAATGTAATGGAAATGAAGACACAAAATACTCAAATTTATGGGACACAATGAAAGCAGTGCTAAGAGGAAAATTCATAGCCCTGAGTGCCTCCAAAAAGAAAATGGAGAGAGCATACACTAGAAACTTAACGGTGCAACTGAAAGCCCTGGAACAAAAAGAAGCTAATTCACCCAGGAGAATAAGAAGGCAGGAAATCATCAAACTCAGGGCTGAAATCAATCAAATAGAAACAAAGAGAACCATGCAAAGAATCAACAAAACGAGGAGCCGGTTCTTTGAAAAAATCAACAAGATAGATAAACCCTTAGCCAGACTGACCAAAGGACACAGAGACAGTATCCAAATTAACAAAATTAGAAATGAAAAGGGAGATATAACAAAAGAAACTGAGGAAATTCAAAAAATCATCAGATCCTACTACAGCAACAAGCCTATACTCAACACAACTGGAGAATCTGGAGGAAATGGTCAATTTCCTAGACAGATAGCAAATACCAAAATTAAATCAGGATCAAATAGATCATCTAAACAGTCTCATAACCCCTAAAGAAATAAAGGGTCATAGAAAGACTTTGAACCCAAAAAGAATCACAGGACCAGATGGTTTTAGTGCAGAATTCCATCAGACCTTCAAAGAGGACTTAACACCAATACTCTTCAAACGATTCCACCAAATAGAAACAGAAGGAATACTACCCAACTCCTTCTAAAAAGCCACAATTACGGTGATACCAAAACCACACAAAGATCCAACAAAGAAAGAGAACTTCAGGCCAATTTCCCTTATGAATATCAATGCAAAAATACTCAATAAAATTCTTGCCAATTGAGTCCATACATCTAAACTATCATCTACCATGATCAAGTAGACTTCATCCCAGGAATGCAAGGATGGTTCAATACATGGAAGTCCATCAATGCAATCCACTACATAAACAAACTCAAAGAAAAATACCACATGGTCAATTTCATTAGATGCTGAAAAAGCATTTGACAAAATTCAGCATCCTTTCATGCTAAAAGTCTTGGAAAGAACAGGAATTCAAGGGCCATATCTAAACATAATAAAAGCAATATACAGCAAACTGGTAGCCAACATCAAACTAAATGGAGAGAAACTTGAAGCAATCCCACTAAAATCAGGGACTAGATAAGGCTGCCTCCTCTCTCCATATCTTTTCAATAAAGTTCGTGAAGTTCTAGCTAGAGCAATTAGACAACATAAGGAGGTCAAAGGGATACAAATTGGAAAGGAAGAAGTCAAACTCACTATTTGCAGATGATATGATAGTATACTTAAGTGACCCAAAAAACTCTACCAGAGAACTCCTACAGCTGATAAACAACTTCAGCAAAGTGGCTGGTTACAAAATTAAGTCAAGCAAATCAGTAGCCTTCGTGTACTCAAAGGATAAGCAGACTGAGAAAGAAATTAAGGAAATGACACCCTTTACAATAGCCACAAACATCAGAAAGTATCTTGGTGTGACTCTAACCAAACAAGTAAAAATCTATATGACAAGAACTTCAGGTCTCTGAAGAAGGAAATCGAAGAAGACCTCAGAAAATGGAAAAATCTGCCATGCTCGTGGATTAGCAGGATTGATATAGTTAAAATGGCCATCTTGCCAAAAGCAATATACAGATTCAATGCAATCCCCATCAAAATCCCAACCCAGTTCTTCATAGAGTTAGAGCAATTCTCAAATTCATCTGGAATAACAATAAACCCGGGATAGCTAAAACTATTCTCAACAGTAAAAGAACTTCTGGGGGAATCAGTATCCCAGACCCCAAACATTACTACAGAGCAATAGTGATAAAAAAACTGCATGGTATTGGTACAATGACAGGCAAGTGGATCAATGGAATAGGATTGAAGACCCAGAAATGAACCCACACACCTATGGTCACTTGGTCTTTGACAAAGGAGCTGAAAACATACAGTGGAAAAAAGATAGCCTTTTCAACAAATGGTGCTGGTTCAATTGGAGGTCAGCATGCAGAAGAGTGCGAATTGATCCATTCTTATCTCCTTGTACTAAGCAAAACTCCAAGTGGATCAAGGACCTCCACATAAATCCAGACACACTGAAACTAATAGAAAAGAAACTAGGGAAGACCCTTGAGGACATGAGCACAGGGGATAATTTCCTGAACAGAACACCAATAGCTTATGCTCTAAGATCAAGAATTGATAAATGGGACCTCATAAAATTGCAAAGTTTCTGTAAGGCAAAGGACACTGCCAAAAGGACAAAATGGCAACCAAAAGATAGGGAAAGGATCTTCACCAACCTTAAATCCGACAGAGGGCTAATATCCAATATATACAAAGAACTCAAGAAGTTAGACTCCAGAGAACCAAATAACCCTATTAAAAATGGGGTACAGAACTAAACAAAGAATTATCACCTGAAGAACTTCAGATGGCTGAGAAGCACCTTAAGAAATGTTCAACATCATTAGTCATTAGGGAAATGCAAATCAAAACAACCCTGAGATTTCACCTCACACCAGTCAGAATGGCTAAGGTTAAAAGCTCACAAGACAGCAGGTGTTGGTGAGGATGTGAAGAAAGAGGAACACTCCTCCACTGCTGGTGGGATTGCAAGATGGTACAACCACTTTGGAAATCAGTGTGGCGGTTGCTCAGAAAACTGGACATGACACTTCTGGAGTACCCTGCTATACTTCTCCTGGTCATATACCCAGAGGATTCCCCGGCATGCAATAAGGACACATGCTCCACTATGTTCGTAGCAGCCTTATTTATAATAGCCAGAAGCTGGAAAGAACCCAGATGTCCCTCAATGGAGGAATGGATACAGAAAATGTAGTATATTTACACAATGGAATACTACTCAGCAATTAAAAACAATGAATTCATGAAATTCTTAGGCAAATGGTTGGAACTAGAAAATATCATCCTAAGTGAGGTAACTCAATCACAAAAGAATACACATGGAATGCAATCACTGATAAGTGGATATTAATTAGCCCAGAAACTCTGAATTATTAAGACATAGTTAGCATATCAAATGATACCCAAGAAGAGGGAAAGCGAGAGCCCTGGTTCTGAAAAGAGTTGATCTAGCATTGAAGGGGAATACCAGTACAGGGATATGGGAGGGGGGGTGATTGGGAAATGGTTGGAGGAAAGAGGGCTCATGAGACCAGTGGGGAGGGGAACCAGGTAAGGGGAATGTATTCAGAATGTAAAGAAAGAATATAGAAAATAAAAAATAATAATAAAAAAAGTAAAGAAAAAAAAGTGGAAAAAATACCACAACAGCAAGTATGCTCAGTGATGTCTGATGGCCCTTGGAGTGACACAGGTGAGCCTTCACCTGTTACTACCTGTCCTAAGCTAACTGCAGCATACAGACCCAATGCCTCTAAAAATCACTGTTCTCTCTCTTCCTTCCTCCATTTCTTCCTCTCTCTCTCTCTCTCTCTCTCTCTCTCTCTCTCTCTCTCTGTTTGTGTGTGTATCTCTCTGTCTCTTTCTCTCTCTGATCATGAGATATTCTTTTGTCATCACACCATGGCATTTATGACGTATTGATTCATCCTGGGCCGCCATTAAATTTTCATTCAATTAATGATTATCACCTCTATCACATATCACAAGGACATACTATAATGCATTTCTTTTTTTTTAATTTTTTTTATTCGATATAATTTATTTACATTTCAAATGATTTCCCCTTTTCTAGCCCCCCCCCACTCCCCGAAAGTCCCGTAAGCCCCCTTCTCTTCCCCTGTCCTCCCTCCCACCCCTTCCCAGTTCCCCGTTCTGGTTTTGCCGAATACTGTTTCACTGAGTCTTTCCAGAACCAGGGACCGCTCCTCCTTTCTTCTTGTATCTCATTTGATGTGTGGATTATGTTTTGGGTATTCCAGTTTTCTAGGTTAATAACCACTTATTAGTGAGTGCATAGCATGATTCACCTTTTGAGTCTGGGTTACCTCACTTAGTATGATGTTCTCTAGCTCCATCCATTTGCCTAAGAATTTCATGAATTCGTTGTTTCTAATGGCTGAATAGTACTCCATTGTGTAGATATACCACATTTTCTGCATCCACTCTTCTGTTGAGGGATACCTGGGTTCTTTCCAGCATCTGGCAATTATAAATAGGACTGCTATGAACATAGTAGAGCATGTATCCTTATTACATGGTGGGGAGTCCTCTGGGTATATGCCCAGGAGTGGTATAGCAGGATCTTCTGGAAGTGAGGTGCCCAGTTTTCGGAGGAACCGCCAGACTGATTTCCAGAGTGGTTGTACCAATTTGCAACCCCACCAGCAGTGGAGGAGTGTTCCTCTTTCTCCACACCCTCTCCAACACCTGCTGTCTCCTGAATTTTTAATCTTAGCCATTCTGACTGGTGTAAGATGAAATCTTAGTGTTGTTTTGATTTGCATTTCCCTAATGACTAATGAAGTTGAGCATTTTTTAAGATGCTTCTCCGCCATCCGAAGTTCTTCAGGTGAGAATTCTTTGTTTAACTCTGTACCCCATTTTTTAATAGGGTTGTTTGGTTTTCTGGAGTCTAACTTCTTGAGTTCTTTATATATATTGGATATTAGCCCTCTATCTGATGTAGGATTGGTGAAGATCTTTTCCCAATTTGTTGGTTGCCGATCTGTCCTCTTAATGGTGTCCTTTGCCTTACAGAAACTCTGTAACCTTATGAGGTCCCATTTGTCAATTCTTGCTCTTAGAGCATACGCTATTGGTGTTTTGTTCAGAAATTTTCTCCCTGTACCGATGTCCTCAAGGGTCTTCCCCAGTTTCTTTTCTATTAGCTTCAGAGTGTCTGGCTTTATGTGGAGGTCCTTGATCCATTTGGAGTTGAGCTTAGTACAAGGAGACAAGGATGGATCAATTCCCATTCTTCTGCATGCTGACCTCCAGTTGAACCAGCACCATTTGTTAAAAAGGCTATCTTTTTTCCATTGGATGTTTTCAGCCTCTTTGTAGAGGATCAAGTGGCTATAGGTGTGTGGGTTCATTTCTGGATCTTCAATCCTGTTCCATTGATCCTCCTGCCTGTCACTGTACCAGTACCATGCAGTTTTTAACACTATTGCTCTGTAGTATTGCTTGAGGTCAGGGATACTGATTCCCCCAGATTTTCTTTTGTTGCTGAGAATAGTTTTAGCTATCCTGGGTTTTTTGTTGTTCCAGATGAATTTGATAATTGCTCTTTCTAACTCTGTGAAGAATTGAGTTGGGATTTTGATGGGTATTGCATTGAATCTGTATATTGCTTTTGGCAAAATGGCCATTTTAACTATATTGATTCTACCGATCCATGAGCATGGGAGGTTTTCCCATTTTTTGAGGTCTTCTTCCATTTCCTTCTTCAGAGTCTTGAAGTTCTTGTCATACAGATCTTTCACATGTTTGGTAAGAGTCACCCCAAGATACTTTATATTGTTTGTGGCTATTGTGAAGGGGGTCATTTCCCTAATTTCTTTCTCAGCCTGCTTTTCCTTTGAGTATAGGAAGGCCACTGATTTGCTTGAGTTGATTTTATAACCTGCCACTTTGCTGAAGTTGTTTATCAGCTGTAGGAGCTCTCTAGTGGAGTTTTTTGGGTCACTTAGGTAGACTATCATGTCGTCTGCATATAATGATAGTTTGACTTCCTCCTTTCCAATTTGTATCCCTTTGACCTCCTTATGTTGTCGAATTGCCCGAGCTAGTACCTCAAGTACAATATTGAAAAGATAAGGAGAAAGGGGGCAGCCTTGTCTGGTCCCTGATTTCAGTGGGATTGCTTCAAGTTTCTCTCCATTTAGTTTGATGCTGGCTACCGGTTTGCTGTATATTGCTTTTACTATGTTTAGGTATGGGCCTTGAATTCCTGTTCTCTCCAAGACTTTAAGCATGAAAGGATGCTGAATTTTGTCAAATGCTTTTTCAGCATCCAATGAAATGACCATGTGGTTTTGTTCTTTGAGTTTGTTTATGTAGTGGATTGTATTGATGGATTTCCCTATATTGAACCAAGCCTGCATTCCCGGGATAAAGCCTACTTGATCATGGTGGATGATCGTTTTGATGTGTTTTTGGATTCGGTTGGCAAGAATTTTATTGAGTATTTTTGCATCGATGTTCATAAGGGAAATTGGTCTGAAGTTCTCTTTCTTTGTTGGATCTTTGTGTGGCTTTGGTATCAGCGTAATTGTGGCTTCGTAGAAGGAATTGGGTAGTGTTCCTTCTGTTTCTATTTTGTGGAATAATTTGAAGAGTATTGGTGTTAACTCTTCTTTGAAGGTCTGATAGAATTCTGCACTGAAGCCATCTGGTCCTGTGCTTTTTTTGGTTGGAAGACTTTCTATGACTCCTTCTATTTCTTTAGGCTTTATGGGACTGTTTAGATGGTCTAGTTGGTCCTGATTTAATTTTGGTATTTGGTATCTGTCAAGGAAATTGTCCATTTCCTCCAGATTCTCCAGTTGTGTTGAGTACAGGCTCTTGTAGTAGGATCTGATGATTTTTTGGTTTCCTCAGTTTCCATTGTTATATCTCCCTTTTCATTTCTAAGTTTGTTAATTTGGATACTTTCTCTGTGCCCTTTGGTCAATCTGGCTAAGGGTTTATCTATCTTGTTGATTTTCTCAAAGAACCAGCTCCTGGTTTTGTTGATTTTTTGTATGGTTCTCTTTGTTTCTACTTGATTGATTTCGGCCCTGAGTTTGATGATTTCCTGCCTTCTACTCCTCCTGGGTGAAATAGCTTCTTTTTGTTCTAGGGCTTTCAGGTGTGTCATTAAGCTGGCAATGTATGCTCTCTCCGTTTTCTTTTTGGAGGCACTCAGGGCTATGAGTTTTCCTCTTAGCACTGCTTTCATTGTGTCCCATAGATTTGGGTATGTTGTGTTTTCATTTTCATTGTGTTCTAAAAAGTCTTTAATTTCTTTCTTTATTTCTTCCTTGACCAAGGTATCATTGAGTAGAGTATTGTTCAATTTCCACGTGTATGTGGGTTTTCTATTGTTTCTGTTGCTATTGAAGACCACTTTTACTCCATAGTGATCAGATAGGAGGCATGGGATTAGTTCGATCTTCTTATATTTGTTGAGGTCTGTCTTGTGACCAATTATATGGTCGATTTTGGAGAAGGTACCATGAGGTGCTGAAAAAAAGGTATATTCTTTTGTTTTAGGATAGAATGTTCTATATATATCTGTTAAATCTAATTGGTCCAAAGCTTCAATTAGTTTCATTGTGTCCTTATTTAGTTTCTGTTGTCCTGATCGGTCCATTGAGGAAAGTGCAGTGTTGAAGTCACCCACAATTATTGTGTTAGGTGCAATGTGTACTTTGAGTTTTAATAAAGTTTCTTTTATGAAAGAGGGTGCCCTTGCATTTGGAGCATAGATGTTCAGGATTGAGAGTTCTTCTTGTTGTATTTTTCCTTTGACCAGCAAGAAATGTCCCTCAGAGTCTCTTTTGATGACTTTGGGTTGAAAGTCAATTTTATCTGATATTAAAATGGCTACTCCAGCTTGTTTCCTGAGACCATTTGCTTGTAAAATTGTCTTCCAGCCTTTTACTCTAAGGTAGTGTTTGTCTTTGACCGTGAGGTGTGTTTCCTGTAAGCAGCAAAATGTAGGGTCCTGTTTACGTATCCAGTCAGTTAGTCTGTGTCTTTTTATTGGGGCATTAAGTCCATTGATGTTAAGAGATATTAAGGAATAGTGATTGTTACTTCCTATCATTTTTGACGTTATTTTTTAAATTTGATTGCTTAACTTCTTTTGGGTTTGATGAAAGGTTACTATCTTGCTTTTTCCAGGGTGAAGTTTCCCTCCTTGTATTGGTGTTGTCCTCCTATTATCCTTTTTAGGGCTGGGTTTGTGGATAGATATTGGGTAAACTTGGTTTTGTCGTGAAATATCTTAGTTTCTCCATCTATGGTGATTGAGAGTTTTGCTGGATATAGTAGTTTTTGTTGGCATTTGTCTTCTCTTAGAGTCTGCATGAGATCTGCCCAGGACCTTCTAGCCTTCATAGTCTCAGGTGAAAAGTCTGCTGTGATTCTGATAAGTCTTCCTTTATATGTTACTTGGCCTTTTTCTCTTACTGCCTTTAATATTCTTTCTTTGTTTAGAACATTTGGTGTTTTGATTATTATGTGACGGGAAGTATTTCTGTTCTGGTCCAGTCTGTTTGGAGTTCTGTAGGCTTCTTGTATATTCATGGGCATCTCTCTCTTTAGGTTAGGGAAGTTTTCTTCCATAATTTTATTGAAGATATTTGCTGGCCCTTTAAGTTGTAAATCTTCACTCTCCTCTATGCCTATAATCCTTAGGTTTGGTCTTCTCATTGTGTCCTGGATTTCCTGGATATTTTGGGTTACAAGCTTTTTGCATTTTGCATTTTCTTTAACTGTTGAGTCCATGGTTTCTATGGAATCTTCAGCATCTGAGATTCTTTCTTCTATTTCTTGTATTCTGTTGTTGATATTTGCATCTCTGTCCCCTGATTTCTTCCCAAGGCTTTCTATCTCCAAAGTTGTCTCCCTTTGAGTTTTCTTAGTTGTTTCTACTTCTGATTTCAGATCCTGGATGGTTTTGCTTAGCTCCTTCACTTGCTTGTTTGTGCTTTCCTGTAATTCTTTAAGAGATTTTTGTGTTTCCTCTTTCATGACCTCAGCCTGTTGACCAAAGTTCTCCTGTATTTCTTTAAGAGATTTTTGTGTTTCGTCTTTCATGACCTCAGCCTGTTGACCAAAGTTCTCCCGTATTTCTTTAAGTGTTTTTTGCATTTCCTCCTTGTTGGCTTTTGTATTCTCCTGGATTTCTTTCAATGATTTTTGTGTTTCCCTTGCAAGGGCTTCTAACTTTTGATCCATTTTCTCCTGAATTTCTTTAAGTATGTCCTTCATGTGTTCCTGTACCAGCATCATGACCAGTGATTTTAAATCCAAATCTTGTTTTACTGGTGTGATGGGGTATCCAGGACATGCTGGTAGAGGAGAATTGGGTTCAGATGTTGCCATATTGCCTTGATTTCTGTTAGTGACGTTTCCTGCGTTTGCCTTTTCCCATCTAGCTCTCACTGGTGTTACTTGGTCTTGTCAGTGCTGGACTCACTAGTGCAAGCTGCCCCTTCCCCGTTGGCCTCTGGTGCACAGCTTACACCCTGCACTGCCTGTAGAGAGGGTGCTGCTGTCCAGGCTGTTCAGGTCCCAAAGCAGGCACCTGAAGGCTCCCGCTGGGGCCCGCAGGGTTTACGGGAGCACACCGACTTCTCCCAGTTGGCCGCCCGGAAGCCCCCGCTAGCCTCTTGAGGGACCTGGAGATGTGGTGCGGCCGCCCAGGCTGATCTGAAGTGGAGAGAGTTGAGCTGAGGGCTTCCGCCTGAGGCCTTGCCCCAGATTGTGTCTGTGGACCAGATGGAGCCCGTGTGCACCCCCAGGGAGCTCCGAAGGTGTATGCTGCTGTGACCTCCCCTGTGTTCCGCTCACTCCGTTGGGCAGTCGATTCCCCAACCAGGCTGGCGCACACAAGGTTAGCCTGGCCGCCCAGTCCCTGAGTCCAGGCAAAAGCCTGGGAGGCCAAGGTCCGAGCAAAGTTCCCCTAGGGCTATGACTGTTAATTGGGTCCGCCAGGTGACCCGGATGGCCAGCGTGCGCGTCCGCGCTCCCCGAAAGCACCGGGAGAGTCTGCTGTGCTAACAATCTCCTGGGCGGGTTGACACACAGATGGCCCACCAAGCCGCCCAGTTCTTGGGGTCAGTCCTGTGCCTTTTGGGGCCTAGACCACCGTTTTGTTAGCCTCAGGCTACGCTTGTTAGCCGTCTCTGCCCTCCCGAGCACTCTGGGTCCTGTAGGCAAAATGGTGGCGTGTGCGCCGGCCAGGGCAAAAAAAACCTCCTGGCTGGGTTGGCACCCCATGGCTACCCGAACAGCCCGGGGCCTGGGTGCAGGCCAACGCCCGTCGGGCTCAGACCACCACGGTGTTGGCCTCGGATTATGTTTGTGTACCTCAGTCTGTCCGATCTCTGGAATCCGAAATCAAGATGGAGGTGAGTCTCTCCTGACTGGTGGGAAGCCGAGTTCTGAAGTGGCTTCCGTGCAGCGAAAGGCTCCGCAGAACCGCAGCTGCTTGCCGCCCGGCTGGTCAGCGAAGGTCAGTGGTCGTGGGCGCAGGGCCTAACTGGACCCTGTGTCGCCTTGGTTCCACTGCTGATGGCCCTTCAGCTGGACCAGCCACTGCTGTACTGCCGCAGCCACTGCCGCTGCCGCTCGAGTGATGATGCTATAATGCATTTCTACCGAGAAGATAATGTATGGAGTTATGGAACATATTTAGGCTTTTAAGTATTTATTAATGGTTCTGAGATAACCCGAATCCATGGAGATCAAACAGCTACTAAGGTCTAACCTATGTATGTGTGCATCTGGCTTAGGGCTCTGGTGACAAATGTAGTTGGGATCTTGACTGTCTTAGGATGTTTTTAAGGTCTCTCTCTCTCTCTCTCTCTCTCTCTCTCTGTGTGTGTGTGTCTGAATTTCTGTAGTTCTTGAGTATCACGAACTAGCTGAACGTATGCATTCCTTGCTCTTTGTCATATATAATGATTTTCTCTTTGAGACCCTACGTTGGATGCACTGCTCTAGACTCTGACATATACTACGTACTTATCAATACAACCCCCAGCTGTCTGACATATTTCTCATGAAGCATGTGATACTTGTTTCATCAGGACATAGATTCAGGCATATCCAGTAGCAGTTCATTTTTTACGTGGAAATATAACATATGTTGTAAGACTTATGCTCTAATGTACTGAACTTGCCCTTCAACTTTCCCCAGGGCAGGATGGAAAGTTACATATGACATGGAAACAAACAAACAGACAAGCAAGTAATCAAGCAAGCAAATAAACAAAATTCATAGTTATTTATAGATAGTTTTACATGATAGGTGGTATGAATTGGAGATGTATCTGTTGCCAAAGCTCCGAAGCTCTGCTCAAGGGTATTAGTTAAGGGAGAAAAAAAATCCCCCTGTTCAGTAGAACAAATGATACCATATCTAATGGTCTGCTTTGTATAGGATCAAAGTCATAGGAACACACATACATAAATATACATTTCATGCGCAATAACTGGTAGTCGGTGGGTTAAAATGGATCATTTCTGAGACTGATGAGAAAGAGGAAGGTTGGAGGAAGAGGTGGTTAGACTTTTTGGTAGGCTCTGAGGCTGAGCCATGTGTCTTTTATCACTCTGACTCAAAAAGTCCAATTTCTGTGATGGGCATCTCAAAATCCAATGCACATAGAAGTCACGTGGTAGACAAGGAGGGAAAGTGTGACTCCATGTGTCTTCTCACTAAGTTAATGGGCACACGTGTATGGTAGAACAGGTGGAAAGTCTAGGCTGGTTTAATGGTGCAGGTTTTCTTCTATCATATTTCATGCAGTCATAGGTCAGTTGTATCCTCAATGTCAGAAGCAAAGTCAGAAGGCTTAGTAGTAGACAGAATATATTAAGTCACTTCTATCATGGAGAAAACAGCAGTATTCCTTGCTGGAAATGGCTCGTTCAGTCTAGTTTTGGATTTGCTTATCCTGCATGCAATGCTTTTGCTAGAAAACATCCGAGGACTTCTAAATAGCTTACCCATAGTATTCCACACAATACTTTTTTTTTTTTTGGCCAAAGAAACTAATTTTATAGCAAAAGAAATGAGGCATTAGGTTGGTACTTACGGGATTCACTGGTAATATCTTTCTAGAAGCAATTGCCCATGCCCAATGACGGAACGGCCTATTGAAGGCTCAGTTACGGAGGCATATAAGGAACACCTTGTGAGACTGGGGTGCTGGCTTACAGATATGGTATTTACTTGGAGCCATTCTCCAACATATTTTTCCCATAGTTGGAATTCATGGAGCCTGAAAAGGAAGTGAGAGGCTGGGGAATGTCATCTCTTATTATTACTCCAAATAGTCTACTTATAAAATCTGGCCTCTTCTTGCTAAAATTTTAGGCTCTGCTGCTTCAAGAGGTTGAAGATTCTTAGAGAATGACATTCTCCAGGGGCTAGAACTTAGAATTTAGTAGGAAGGATGCGGATACAGCGTTTGCTCCACAAGAGTGAGGCCCTGAATCTGACCCTCAGTATCACACACTCATATGAAACCAATATAAGAATATCAAATGGCCATTTTAGGCAAGGAAGGGCCATCCTGCGTTGAAGGAAAAATTGATCCTAAATGTAATGGGGAAACAGAAAGAAAGGCACGGCTGAGATACTGTTCTGTGGATATTTCAGACCGCCCGCCTATAGACTGGAGCAGGGCTGTGTATCTTAGAGGCTGCTCTTCTATTGGGGAATTCATGCACAGAAAGCTGCAGATGGATTTTAGCAGACAGGACAAGGATTTATATATTTTTCTAGCATGAAAGGTCGAAACAGCTAGGCAGTGGTGGCACATGCCTTTAATCCCAGCACTCTGGGAGGCAGAGGTAGGTGGATTTCTGAGTACGAGGCCAGCCTGGTCTACAGAGTGAGTTCCAGGACAGCTGACAGCTAGGGCTATACAGAGAAACCCTATCTCGAAAAAACCAAATCAAAATGAAAGAAAGAAAGAAAGAAAGAAAGAAAGAAAGAAAGAAAGAAAGAAAGAAAGAAAGAAAGAAAGGTCGAAACAGCAGCAACACCACCACCTCCACCAATTTAAAACAGTTTTTAGACACCCCCATCTAGAACTCCAGACAGGGTGGAGAGTAAGCCAATAATCAGAGAGGGTTTGCAGTATGTGTCCCACGGATAGTTTTTAGTGTGGGAGCCAACCCTCTTGCTCACTGATGCCGTGCGGTGCTGGGCTTGTCTACTATGGATTTAGGATGCAGCTCCACAGTCCAGCAGGCTCCCGCAGAACCAGCTTCTCCACTTTGAGATGAGACCCTGCGTCTTTGCGAGCTGTTCAGGTTTCATTCTGCCCTGCCTGACCTTCCAGCAATTTTGTGAGCACACAATTTCCTACATTAGAGGCTGCTCTGCTTTGACTAACACCTGGGTCGATCTTATTTTCTGCAATTGATCTCTGTCCAGTGTGCCTGTCATCCAATTTGGAGATATTAGTGGCACACTTCCTCCACAAAATTTCCATTTACTTCCAACTAACTTGGGCTATATTTCCTTGAGAAGCTGAATTATACAGCCCATTTTCAACGTCTTTTAATTTTGTCTAAATGTTGACATTATATCTCAAATGTATTCTGAGATTTGGACTTTGTCTTATTTATAATCGTAGGACTGATAATTTCTTCACTAATTTTGTTTCTGTCTTAGAATATTACTTTTCACAGAAAATAGTTTTCTTAAATAAAGTTATTAACTTAAAATGCTGAACTGATTTATTCTTAGGTTATTTTAATTTAAAGCTCAGTTTTTATTCTGTTGCTCAAGCTGGCAAGCTATAATCATGTCTTCTTTATCTATTTGGGGATTCCTTGAAAAAGGAAAATAGATTCATCTAAATTTAAAGATTTTTTTTCTCTCAAGTTATACTAGTGAATAGAAAACAGGTCTAGAGATTGAATTCTCCAAATCTGAAAGAGTCTTCATTCTTCTAAATCTTGACTCCATACAGAATAGAGCAAGAAGCTTCTAAAAAGCCACAGGAAATCATCTAAAAGGTTTGTGTTTGTGTTTTTTTTTTTTTTTTAAAAAGGCTTCCATAAGGATTCTGGGTGAGAATGATGTAATAGTTGTCTCAGGTTACCATGTCAAAATGCTACAGACCGGGTGTCCTAAAGAGCAGAGAATTGGTTTTCACAGTTCTAGAGAGAGAAGTCTAGGACTCCAGTGCTGCCAGCCAGCATCTCATTCTGGGCTTGACAATTGTTCCCTTTACTTTATAGCATCCCCATAAGGCATTTCTTCTGTGGTAGCGTGTATAGAAAGAAGCCTCTGCTGTCTCTTCTTCCTATGCGAACTATCATAAGAAGCCTTCTTATGATCTAATTTAACCTTAACTATCCCTTAGAAGGGTCTCTCTATACTTCAATATATAAGAGGTTTCTTTGGGGGGGGGGCACCATAATATTGCTTATTGATAACCTCTGCTTTAATAGACTCTTTTTTTGTCTGGATTTTAGGAAAAGCAGACCAGTCACCACATTTAGTACACGTAGCAACCTTCTGGGTAGAATGGAGCGAAGTGGTATTACATAGGAAATGGTGTGCGGTGGGGGATGGGCAGAGAGAACACTGAATTTGAGTGGATTGTAGACCCAGTCCATATCAAGTTGGCATATGGTGGTGGAGAAATCATTTCGTAGAACAGAGATGCTGAGACTTATTAAAGGTTGGAGCTCTTAAAGCCACATGCACTGAAGTAACAGGAATACAAGAATCAGGGTTAAATTTTAGAGCCAGGACCAGTAGGAAGTGGACATGTTGTCAGCCTGAATTACCTTTTAGGAGAAAATTCTTGACTTTATGTGAAAATACAAAAGTCAGACTTGTGGTCTCAAGTAGCAGGACCTGAGAATTATCTCCACAGGTAATTAAAGTGGGGGATATCTGAGTTGCTGGATGGGGGATTATTTTATACTATGATAGGGCTCATCCTGGCAGACAATTTAGAATGATCATTTGATCTTCAGTGAGTGTCAGCATCTCCTGGTGTCACTCTAGCATGGGTTGCTTGTTTGGCTAACTACTAATATCCTTGACTTGGGAGTGGATCAAAGATTTGCACATTTTCCTATGGTGCTGCTGGTGATGACAAGAACTGTGAATCCTATTCACACCCAGTAGCTAGTTTCTGTATAGATGCCTTGCAGTGAAATCATAAGGAGTGTGTGTGTATGTGTGTGTGTGTGTTTCTATAACTTTTTCTCTCAGTAAGTATTTCAGTAGAAAACTAACAGAAGGTGGAGAAATAACCTTAGAAATGGAAGATGGGGCACTACATGGCTATCCTAGAAGCTAATCTACTCTGAAGGCTCCTGGGAAAAGCTAAAGCAATAATCCTTCAGATAACACTTAACTAAGAAGTTATTACTTCTCCCTGAAGCTAGAGAGGTCAAAAATAAAAAAAGTCTGTTAGCCATCACCCTGCAGCAAGCATGCTCTTGGAAGAGTTTACAGACGCCCTTTAGAGTGCACGTTATCAGAATTATTTAATGTAAATTAATGTGTGATTGTTCTCATCTCCCTTTCTATTTCTAAATCACCAAGGAGAGGATTCTTTTAAAGGAAAGACAGGCGATCAAGAGAAAGTATCTTTAGGGTGACAAAAAGGATTCATATAAATGTCTAATATATTTATATATATCTGAGGAATCAAGGCTATTGCTCTAAGATTAATTGATGAATGAAGGAACAAGGCCCTGGGTTGTAAATGTCCCAGTTCTGTTTTGTATAAAAACAAGTGGTAACACTTTATAATAAAGCCAATGCTTAAAGAATTATTTGGGAGATAAATAATTTAACTTTTGAGGGATCATGGGAAAATGTCATGAATAAAACATTTTTCCTACTTTACATAAAGTGTTTGTTGGGGCCAGCAGTCCCCTCATAGAATCACAAGATCAGGGAGGTCAGTATATAAAAGGAGAGGAACAGTAGAATTTAGTCAGAGATTGTATGCAAATGCCTTGAACCCATTTCTGGGTATATTTCATATTTCTTTTGCTATCTAGGAGTTGTCTACTATGAACTGAGGAATGACAGGGACACCTTTCCGCACACCAGAACAGAATGGGACTAGAGAAATGGCACAAGCCATTGCTTTCCAGGAGAGGGGGTCAGAGTCACTGAGAACTGTATGGTTTATGCTACCTCATACTTCTCCTCTGACTGTCTTACCATAGTCTAAGTCATACTAACATCTTCCTACACTTGATGACTATCCCCAGAGCTCCCAGGGACTTAACTGCCAACCAAAGAGGACACATGGAGGAACCCATGGCTCCAGATGCATATGCAGTAGAAGATGGCCTTGTTGGACATCAATGAAAGGAGAAGCCCTTGGTCCTGGGTTGGTGAGCAGGGGGAGGAGGGATGGGTTAGGGTTTTTTTTTTTTTTTTTTTTTTTTTTTTTTTTTTTTTTGCGGGGAGAGGGGGTGGAGACCAGGAAAGGGGACATTTGAAATGTAGATAAAGAATATATCTAATTAAAAGAAAATGCGTGGCTCATATTCGGCATCATCAAATAAGTGTGAACTTTGTTCTGTGAGTGACTTGAGGTTTGTATCCACTTTGTAGCTGCTCTGTGAGAACGCTTCTGCACAAAGTATAATAATATTGTTTAGTCACAAAAGAGCCCAGGCATTAACAGTGTCAGTGTGTGGGAAGGACTTATAATATTTCAATCACTGGACAGGGAAAAGGCACATTGCTGTTTTCCAAAAAAGGCCTAGACAGAAGAAAAATTTCTGTTTTACAAAGATGGCTGCCACCCTAATGGCTTGACATTTTACTCAACTTCTAAGTAGCAAACATGGCAGTAATATCCTGACATTTGTGTGATTTCAGATATTAACAAAATGAGAATATTTCATAGAGCTAACATGAATTGAAACCACCAGAGATGTGATAAAGTCTTTACAGGGTTCACCTGATTAAATCCCAGGAAATCCAACAAAAGATTTCCATTTTTGGATGTCAAGTATGTGAAATCTAAGGTTTAGGCCATGTATTATTGTAGCAGTACCCAATTCAGTTACTCAAACTGATCCGGGTACTGTTGGCGCTTTTTGCTATCTGCCTCAATGATCTACATTCCTGGATGAGGGAAACATACACACAGCCTTTATATTTTGATATACCTAAGTCAGCTCAATGGCTGGGCCACTTTCTTTTTTTCTTTTTTTTTTTTTTTAAATATTTTTATTTTCTATATTCTTTGTTTACATTCCAAATGATTTCCCCTTTCCCGGATCCCCCCTCCCCATATGTCCCATAAACCTTCTTCTCTCCATCCATTCTCCAATCACCTCCCTCCTTTTTCTCTGTCTTTATATTCCCATCCAATGCTAGATCAAGCCTTTCCAGGATCAGGACCCTCTCCATACTTCTTCATGGGAGTCATTTGTTATGCGATTTGTGCCTTGGGTATTCAGGGCTTCTGGGCTAATTAATATCCACTTATCAGAGATTGCATTCCATGTGTATTCTTTTGTGATTGGGTTACCTCACTTAGGATGATCTGGCTGGGCCACTTTCTAACCTCCACATGGCTAATCCACTTCTCTCCAATATTCTCAACTTATTATTTACTAAAATCTACATTCCATGTTTGCTGAGACCAGTTGGGCAGCCCTCTTTGGGCTGCTCTCCCCTGGCTCCTATGTGGCGACTCTGCTGTCTGTCCAGCACTACTTCTGGGTCTCTTCAGTTTCCTTTAATGTGGAATTCCCTGTCCTTGCTGCTGTGAGGTCTCATTTTCTTAATCTAGAGATGGATTTATGCTATTTATTTGGAAACAAATTCTCATTCTGCACTTGATATACCACCTAAAAATGAGAATAAGACATCATTTTAACCTAATTATTACAAAAGTATACTTTTCTATGGTTAACATTTTTGAAGAGTGTAGAACTGTTATTATTATTATTATTATTATTATATTTGGGGAACTAAAGTTAAGGGTCTCTGTACTCTACCAATGAGCTACACCCCAACCCTAACACTTGTTTTGGAGAATGTATTTTAGACTTAGTTTGTGTGGTTTTCCTAGGATTAGATGTAAGTAGCACATTTTTTTTTTTGTTCCAGAATACTGTATCAATTTGCTTGTGACCTTCTCATTGATGCATATAATAAATTGCAGGATAGTATCTCTCTTTACTAATGATGTCACCCCAAATAGTGCTCACTAGTGTTTCAATAGTGGTATGACCATGTTTACTTTATTATTACTAAACAATCTATAGGCTGTTACTCTAGGTCTCATCATAATTTCTTATATTTTATATCTTAGTGTACTATTGTTTTTATCTTGTGGTAAGAAAATGTAACTTGAGATTTCCTGTCTAAGTATATTTTTATGTAAAAAATACAGTGATCTACAAAGTGTTAGTTAGCACATACCTAGATATTATTATTACTTCAAAACTGAAATACTGTGCTAGGTGGTGAGCAACTTCTTTCTTCCCCAGCTTCTGATCCTGATGATCACCATTTTCTTCTGCATGTCTATGATTCTATTTTAGCTAATACATTTGTGTGGTATTTTGTGGCATTTCTCCTGCAGTGGCTATCTTAGTTGACTTAGAATAATGTCCTCAGGTTCATTTATATTTTCTCATGTTTTAGGATTTCCTTTACTGAGTGAGTAAAATTTCTGTTTGCAAAAGGACATAAGTTTCAATATAGTAAATGCAGCATCAAGTGACCCTTTGTTATGGTTGACTACGTCAGTTGAGATGTCAGTGATAGCCTATAGTGAGCACTGGGCAGACCACTCTCCTGGCAGAAACAGCAGTCAGCAGTTGAGCGTGACAGAATTGTTTCACGTCTTACCTCCTTCCCGTCCTTGCTGCCGTAAGGTCTCATTTTTGATTTAGAGATGGATTTCTGCTATTTTTTTGGAAAAGAATTCTAATTCTGTACTTAATACACCACCTACAACTGGAGATAAGACTTTCATCATCATTTCAATCTAATTATCATGAAAGTATAAGAATTATGAACACGGCTTACATCGATAAGTGTGCTTTTCTGACACCACCAACAGCTTCAATCTGAAAAGGCAATTGTAGAGTCCGATTATGATAAAGCAACACTTGTGGACTCTATATGGAAGGCAGAACTTTTTAGGAGCAAGTGCTGATAAGTTTGGAGTACCAGATGTTAAACAGGGATTCATATCTATGAAAGGAAAGGAGAAGAAATGCAATTGAGTGGAAGGAAATCTGAAGCAGACCCACCAAAGCCACTCTGCCAGTCAGTGTCCAGTGTCTGCTCAGTCTAGAGCTGTCTGGTGTGAGATGCGTGTGAGCTCAGGCAAAGTGATTCTCAGCTTCTGGGAAGGCCCTGATGTAGCTGATGCTGAGGATGATGATGGTGGTGGTGGTGATGATGATGATGATGGTGATGGTGATGGTGATGGTGATGGTGATGACCTGTTGATGGTCTGCCCTGTGCCTGGACTCCCCAACTTTGTATCTTCTGTACCAGTGTACCCAGAGTAAGACATCATGTACTTCAGTGAGTGAATGTGCTTAGTGAATTCTATGCCTGATCAACTAAAACTCGTGTGTGTGTGTGTGTGTGTGTGTACATGCATGTGTGTGTGCACATGTTAGTACAGTAGCATTTTCCTAAGAATCTGTTATTAAGTGTGTGATACCTGTATAGCCAGTGTCACTTTGGAATGAAAAGAGAAAATAGCACATGAGCATGAACTGCTCAGTGAAAAGTGATCATTGGCTTTCATGAAAATTCCTTTTCTCATTCCATTATTTCCTAGATCCCAGTTAACTTCTTATTTAAATGGCAGACTTGTAAAAGAGTTAGTTGTTTAACATAAGTACTGATATTAAACCCAGAATGGTCATTTTGAGATTTTGATACCAAGGTGGTATGGACTTACCAAGAAGAACAAGTTGAATAATGCCTTACAGCGAGGCAGAATGCATGCAAGGAGAATAAGATAAATAATGGAAAATAGGAAGATTGTTTTCTCCTATGGTAAGGAAGCTCGGGCCATCTAATAGATCACAGCGACAAGTGAGCGGCGATAACTATAAAAGATATTCTTGGACTGGATATGCCCACAATTCAAATGCCTGGCCTGAGTCCAGGTCTTTATTTCTAGGTCTTAAAGATGATATGTGCCTGAGTATCACCAACGGGTTTTTTTTTATTTGAAATTGCTATAACTAAGGACAGATATGATTGGAGTTTGGAAGGCTGCATTTATCATTGCTAAATTGGATCGCTTATATTTATAGTTCTTTCAAAAGTATGGACCATGGAAGGCTTCTGTTTGCAACAATTCTACAATATTGTATGTTAGCTTGAAAAGTATGAGAATGAGGTACTTCTCAGACTTTATTTTATAAACAGAGTTCGGCAAATGTACATTATACCATGAAAACTGATACTGCAAAGTCTAATCAATTCAGGCCACTCAGTGGGACTGATCTAGAAATGTATACTAAACACCTTCTGAAGATGGAATAAATAGCTACAGTAAAAACACTCCAAAGCACAGACTTGAAAACTATGGTCGATAATCACAAATTATAAACTTTAATTAATAGCACTGTGTCTTTTTATAAATCCTGTTCATGGGGGCCAGACTAAATGACATTTTTCCCCTATAAAATTAGGATTATCAGATATGAGATGTGAACTTACTTAGGCAATAGTTTTGTGTGTGTGTGTGTGTGTGTGTGTGTGTGCGTGCGTATGCATATGTGTGCTTCAAAAATGATCATTCTAAACTGCATGACTTCCTGAAACTTTAGATAGTGGCTGAGTTGTCCCCAAATGTGTAAAACGAGAAGCTGTCATTAGTCTACATATTTACGTCATTCAACAATATTACTTATAAGGGTAATGATCAAGCTTATAAAAAAATAAATAATTTGGAATCATTTCCTAACCTAATTTCATATCACATTTGGCCACAGGGAATTAATGTATGCCATCTTATTTTGCCTGGGGGAGGGAGGTCCCATAGCCTTGTTTTGTAAAGACAACCCGAAGATGCAACTGAGAGACAGACTGGGTGTCATGATCGAGGAATACCTAAGTGAAAATGGCTTTAAAGTATATTTTTGCAGATCACTTTTAGAAAATGAGCAATTTGTATGATGTCAAGCACCATTAATTGAAATGTTTATACCTTTGCTTTGATAAATTTCCCTCACTGACGTGATCCACAAGGTTTTCTGATTAAACAATCAATGTTTCTAAGGTGCAAAGCACAGGGGAGCCATTTCTGCCTTGACTTAGTTTATCAGCGTGGTGCTGAGAGTCACCTATCGTGCTGCAGATTAGGAAATTCTGGTCCATCTATTGAATTACCAGACATTACACTGCAACCATAAATAATAACATTCGTAATAACAATGATGATAACAGCATCAATAATATCAAGACTAACACTTTAAAGATCTTAAAGAAATAATGACAAGAAATATAATGGTTTAGAACTATAAAAGCAGATCTTAAAAAAAAAATATTGCCTCGTAGACCAGACATTTTATTCCCTAACTAATACGATAAAGAAGCATAAACTGGTAAGGGTCCCACTAAATAGAAATATCTCAATCAACGATAGAGGGGAGCAAAATTAGTGTAGCCTGTGGGTTTGATATAAACTTGATGAGAGATAAACGTGGAGGAATATCAGCACTGAAGTAGTTTCGTAGCTGAAGAGAGCAGTTTCAGAATGGTTGATGGGCATCTTACAGAGTTAGAGAATCCATCACTCTTGACATCAGTTAAGAAGATATACCTTCTGTTGATTGTCATGCAGCAGGGTATTTCTAATGCTGATGAAAGCTATAACGTATCTGGCCAGTACTGTTAAATTGACTCAAGAATAAACTTATGGGAACTGTGAAAGAACATAAAATTCTGAGTCCTGGGCAAGAGCTATCAAAATATTTATGTAAAATAAACAAAGAAATAATTGGGAGGTCATGTCTAAGAAACTGACTATGGAGATGAATTCTACACTTGAAGGTCTGTAGGAGGGAGCACTCCAAAGGCTTTCAAATGCCACCGACACAATATGGTCTTAAGAGACAAACCCGACAGATGGTACCAGCCAAATGTCACCTAGTGGAGGTCTGAGCAGGAGGTGGGTGATGTCATAAAAGCAGTCTGTAACCAGAAAGCTTAGGCTCTGACTTACGGCCGACCTAGTGGCTGCAGGACAGCTTGTGATAAATCAGAAGGCCACCCAACCTAATAAGTCTTGAAAGCCAGTTGCATCCCTAAATAACAATATTTTAAAGTCACTAAATTTCGTATCAGTAACATTTTACCCACTTTCTATAAACTGTTGGCAACAGTTTTAGAAGATTTGTGTTATGAAATACATCTACAAATGGGACTTCAAGGACTTTTCAAATTACTGAAAGAAACAAATTATTTTCACCTTCATATGGCATCCCCATTCTCGTGGAAGCCATTTGTAAGCACGTCATTCGGAAAGTGTCCTTTGCTGTGGTCACAATTCACTGTGACTCTTTTGCTCTGACCCATCCCCCACAAATAATTATGGACTTATACTTTTTATAATAAAATAATTTTCTCGAGGAAAGTATGTAATTGAAGCCATTCTTGTTTTTGCTGCTTGTTTAGCTGCAGCTAACACAAACTTGTACATTCATTAAATGAGTCAATGAATTGCAGCTTAATTTCTTTCTTTCTTTTTTTTTTTTGGAGTGCTCCACTTTGGTACTTTTTTTTTGTAATATTTTTATTTTCTATATTCTTTGTTTACATTCCAAATGATTTCCCCTTTCCCGGATCCCCCCTACCCATATGTCCCATAAACCTTCTTCTCTCCATCCCTTCTCCAATCACCTCCCTCCTTTTTCTCTGTCCTTATATTCTCTTCCAATGCAGCTTAATTTCTAAATAGTGAATAAGCTAAGAAATGTGGTTAAGAATGTTTCAAGATGCCTTTAGTTATTTACAGGATGTAAAAGATACAATCGCCCCCCTGACCTTTGTAGCTTTATCACACTTATTTATTCCATGTATCACATGGTAGCTAATTAGTACAACTCAGTTATTAATTGCTATTATGCTTAATTAGATAATGTTAATTAAAGATGCGTGATTAATACTCATGCTTCTAGTCTGAAGTTTATCTATTAGTTCATTCTTCATACACGTGTATCTGGGCATTAAGTCATGTCCTTTAAAATATTAACTAATTGTGTTTTTAGTACCTAGTTAAAGTTTTAAAGAATTTCATGCTTTAAACACGTCAAGTCAAATGAAGCCTAAAGAAATGTTTGACCTGTATGCTGTTTTCTTATAATATTAAGCAATTAGGAACACTTTAATAGAGAGAGTATTCCCAGTAAAAGCAAAACATCAGACTTGATGATAATCACCTCTCCCTCCTTAGAGTGACTCTCTGTTGGGTTGGAATAGCATAGGCTCCTAAAGACATAGCTTGCTCTGGTTTTGAGCAGTCGTACTAGGCTCTTTCTGTTCCTTTATGTTTTTTATCTGGTCATTTGAAGCTGTTAAAATTATCCTTATTTTAAAGCTCTTTCTGAAATGGGATGCGGCATCAGCTCCACCCACTCATTATGGGCATTTACTTTGTCCTGAGTATCAGATGAGACTATTATTTCTTGGCTTTCCAAGAAGCTGAATGTAGCTGATCCTGAGTTACAGTCAGTAAGTGGGCTGGAAGTAATGCACACCTCTTAATGTCTCCTCTGCCCATGCTCTCCACACAGCCTTCTCCATTGTTTTTCTCCTCCTAGGGGTGGGCATGTGAGCCTGAGAATCACAGAGAAGACAGAGTTTGGGTCCTTAAAGTATCCTGATTTTATGAGAATGGCCCTACTGACTGTTAGGTCTCGTGAGTTTTATGTGAATCAGAAACACACAGCTCTGGTAAAACTTTTATTTGAGTTTGTTTATTGTGACAGTTATCCCATCCTTAATAAACAGGGGTGCTAATGACCTGGTAATTGCTAGGGACAGTCCCATATGCAGGCATATGAGGTCATTAACAAATATCAAATAGGCAGAGGAAAAGCAAGGATAAATAGTGTCTTTCCTGGTGGTCCTATGCCTTGTGTTACCATTCAAAAATCTGAATTCAGTTCAGTGTACAGTTACAGTGCATGGTATTTAGGCTCTTCTTACTAAAAGTCCAGCAGAAAAAAGGGCCACTGACCTTAAAAATACCTTCTACTCAAAGAAGTCCTGTTGTTGGCCCTAACAATGCTTTTCAGATCACTGCCTTTATGGCTTTGAGTTCATCTCCTAGGTGAGTGGAATAATTTTGAATTCCTCTGCTAGTTTTGTGGAAATTTGTTGGGAGAAAAATAAAACCTAATCTATATGCATAAAAACGTGAACTTAGAGGCATCTGATCCTGTATACATTTAGCAGAAATAATACTAGGTTGAGTTCCAGGGATCTATTTGGATCCTAACTATGGGTTCTTGGCCAGATTTACAGTACCAGGTACACATTTCCTCCTGTGGAATGAGCCTTAATCAGAAAGTGATTGGTTACTCCTATAACACTTGTGATATTATTACACACATGGACACATCTTGCTATATCAGTTACTATTGTAGTTCATGGGGTTCATAGCTGGGTATAAAACTATTGATGTTGTAGCAACTTTCAGTACGATGAATACTAGCTAGCAGGGAGAAAGTTTTCTGGTCATCTCAATTTCTCCATGTCTTATGTTTGGTGTCTGTAGTGAAAGCATCTTACTGTGAAGTTTTTGTTGGCAACCAGGAGTACTAGCAATTTTACTGGTGACTATTTCTAACTCCTTTCCATTTCATGTAGGATTTCCTACTCTCAAATCCTTGGGGTGTCTTTAGTGTCTCAGATTTTATTTTAATCCTATCAGGAACAACACAGGGTTGATATCTTACTCTGCATACAGAAGAAAAAGGGAAATTTTCTAGTTCTTATCCAGCAGGTGTGGTAGTTGGTTTACTTAGTCATTTTATCTAAGAACCATGAATTAAAATTTTACGAATTAAAATTTCACCAACAGCCAAGTATTTGTCTCAAAAGAATAAGGAATTCCACTTGACCTTGCCCATTGTAACCACAATTATTTGACTAACAATCCTTGGGAGTAGAATTATTTGACTAACAATCCTTCTGCTGTTTTCTGGCTTCTACAAATATGTACATTACTATCTGGGTGTCAAGCATCTCTTCTTCCATGAAGAACCAGCTCCAATTAGATTGCACTAGATTCTAAATCTCCTTTGTCAGTTTATCTTACTGATAAGTGACAGAAAGGATTGTAGGCTTGGTGGTCAAGAAAGAAACAAGGCCCAAGATCAACTCTCAAAAGGCTAACTGTCCCGGTGGTGGAATAATCCCTTTACAGATGCATGTGCCCTCTGTTGTAAGAAGTCCGCTTGCTGGAAAACAGAATTCCTCTACTCAGTAAGAGAAGTTCTCTATACTGAATTAATGTTGTAAAAGTCACATAGGACTAATTCAGAATGCTTTGCAAAGTGTTTGGTTTTTATTATCTCACTTGACTTTTGTGCTCATGATATGAGGCAGATACTGTTTCTCCAGTGTGTAGTCAACTAGAGTTCAGTTTCTAACTTTTATTTGAGTGGCTAGGTATTCCTTCCTTCCTTCCTTTGTTCATTCATTCATTCATTTTTTCTTTTGTTGAAAATAGATTTCTTTTCTCATATAATATATCTTGATTATGGTTTTCCTTCCCCCCATACCTCTTAACTTCTCCCCACTTTCTTCCCCTCCTTATCTACCCATTTTCTGACTCTCATTAGAAAAAAAAAGGCTTCTGAGAAATAACAACCAAACATGGCAAAATAAGATAAAGCCCCAAACCATCACATCAAGGAAAAGAGTCTCAAGAGCAGGCACAATTAATAGAGACACATTCAAGAGTCCTACAGACATACTAAGCTAAAAGCTTTCATATACATGCAGAAGACCTGGTGCAGAACCACGTAGGCTCTGTGGTTGCTGCTTCAGTCTCTGTGAGTTCATATGAATTTTGATTAGTTGATTCAGGGGACATTGTTGTCAGCTATCCTCCATATCCTCTGGCTCCAAGGCTCTTTCTGTCTCCTCTTCTACAGGGTTCTATGAAATGTGAGGGGAGGGATTTAATAGAGACATCCATTTTAGATTCTCTTTCTGCATTTCTGGCTGTGGATCTCTGTATCTGTTCCCATCTGCTTCCCGCTTTCTGTTGATGGCTCAGTAAGGCACTGAACTATGAGTATAGCCGGATATCCTGAGGAGTCCTTATTTTTATCTTTCAATATGTTATGGGAATTGGTTTCTGGGTGAAGCCTGAGAAATGTCCTCATCTGCCATTTGGTAAACTGGAGACTCAGGAAAGCCAGTGGTATGAGTTGGTCTGATGGAGGCTTGAGAAGATGGTGAGTATGTGTGAAAATGTGAACAGCTGCTCATGTTTCAGCCCAAGAATCAGGAGCACTGATGTGAATGAGGAGGAAAATATGGACAAATCCTAGTAAAGAGGTGGAGCCAGGGAGAGGAGGGAAGGACAGAAACAGCAAAAATGAAAGAATGAGTAAGATCACTATTTGCAGATGATACGATAGTATATTTAAGTGACCCAAAAAACTCCACCAGAGAACTCCTACAGCTGATAAACAACTTTAGCAAAGTGGCTGGTTATAAAATCATCTCAAGCAAGTCAGTAGTCTTCCTATACGCAAAGGATAAGCAGGCTGAGAAAGAAATTAGGGAAATGACACCCTTCAAAATAGCCACAAACAATATAAAGTATCTTGGGGTGACTCTAACCAAACAAGTGAAAGATCTGTATGACAAGAACTTCAGGTCTCTGAAGAAGGAAATTGAAGAAGACCTCAGAAAATGGAAAAATCTTCCATACTCATGGATTGGAAGGATTAATATAGTTAAAATGGCCATCTTGCCAAAAGCAATATACAGATTCAATGCAATTCCCATCAAAATCCCAACTCAGTTCTTCATAGAGCTAGAAAGAGCAATTCTCAAATTCATCTGGAATAACAAAAAACCCAAGATAGCTAAAACTATTCTCAACAGTAAAAGAACTTCTGGGGAAATCAGTATCCCAGACCTCAAGCAATACTACAGAGCAATAGTGTTAAAAACTGCATGGTACTGGTACAGAGATAGGCAGGTGAATCAATGGAATAGAATTGAAGACCCAGAAATGAACCCACACACCTATGGTCACTTGATCTTTGACAAAGGAGCTGAAAACCTCCAGTGGAAAGAAGATAGCTTTTTCAACAAATGGTGCTGGTTCAACTGGAAGTCAGAATGCAGAAGAATGCGAATTGATCCATTCTTATCTCCTTGTAGTAAGCTCAACTCCAAGTGGATCAAAGACCTCCACATATAACCAGACACACTGAAACTAATAGAAAAGAAAGTGGGGAAGACCCTTGAGGACATGGGCACAGGGGGAAAGTTCCTGAACAGAACACCAATAGCATATGCTCTAAGATCAAGAATTGACAAATGGGACCTCATAAAATTACAAAGTTTTTGTAAGGCAAAGGACACTGTCAAAAGGACAAATCAACCAACAAATTGGGAAAAGATCTTCATCAACCCTGCATCTAACATGCCAAGAGAGGGCTAATATCCAATATATACAAAGAACTCAAGAAGTTAGACCCCAGAAAACCAAATAACACTATTAAAAAATGGTGTACAGAGCTAAACAAAGAATTTTCACCTAAAGAACTTTGGATGGCTGAAAAGCACCTTAAGAAATGTTCAACATCATTAGTCATCAGGGAAATGCAAATCAAAACAATGCTGAGATTTCACCTCATACCAGTCAGAATGGCTAAGATTAAAAACTCAGGAGAAAACAGGAGCTGGCATGGATGTGGGGAAAGAGGAACACTCCTCCACTGCTGGTGGGGTTGCAAGCTGGTAAAACCACTCTGGAAATCAGTCTGGTGGTTCCTCAGAAAACTGGGCATGGCACTTCTGGAGGACCCTGCTATACCACGCCTGAGCCCCAGCATGCAATAAGGATACATGCCCCACTATGTTCATAGCAGCCCTATTTATAATAGAAGCTGGAAAGAACCCAGATGTCCCTCACTTGAGGAATGGATAAAAAAATGTGAGATATATATATATATATATATATATATATATATATATAAATAATGAAGTCCTATTCAGCCATTAGAAACAATGAATTCATGAAATTCTTAGACAAATGGGTGGAGCTGGAGAACATCATCCTAAGTGAGGTAACTCATTCTCAAAAGAACACACATGGTATGCACTCACTGATAAGCGGATATTAGCCCAAAAACTTGGAATACCCAAGATACAATCCACATATCAAATGATGTCCAAGAAGAAGGAAGGAGAGTTCCATGGTTCTGGAAAGGCTCAGTGCAGCAGTGTAGGAAAATACCAGACAAGGGAAGTGGGAAGGGGTGCATGGGGGAACAGCAAGAGGGAAGAGGGCTTATGGGAGGGGGGATCTAGGAAAGGGGAAATCATTTGAAATGTAAATAAATAATATATCAAATAAAAAAAAAGAAAGAAGGAATGAGTAAGATTCCCCTTCCTCTGTCCATTTCTTTTTGGCTTACTGAGTTAAATACTAACGGTTTCGAAAGCACTGTTAATACAAACAGAAATTATATTTCCCCAGCTATCCCTTACTTCAGACAATGGGCCCACAAATTAGCTATCACAGGCAGCTTATGAAACATAGAACTAGCATTTATATCATAATTAAAATATGTAAAAATGCTTCAACTGCTACTGACTGTTTTACTAGAAAAAATGTAACTGATATTGTTTCTAAGAACTTAACCTCAAATGTAAATAGTAAAATTTAAAATAGTAAAAGGTAAAAATAGTTTAAGGATATATTATGCATAGAAAATAAATGTTATAATAGAAAGTAAATAATCCAAAAAGAGGGATAATGAAGACAAACAGAATGAAATTGTGGCCAAGGAACAGATGTGCGAATGTTTGATGAACTTGATTAACAGCAATGGCTCCTGATACAGTTCTTCCAGAAAGCAAGGATATGCAGAAATTAGGCAGCAATGACTTACATTGTTTATATGTGAGTCAGAAGAACTGGTAAGACAAATGTGAAGATTGTGCAAATTAGAGCTATTATGATTTGGAGGAAAAAGTTTCAGTAGTTGGTAGTTCAGTGTCTTTAGCAAATGTAGTTCATTATAGTCACATATAAATTCATTCTACTGCACTGATGTTTGAATAAAACTGGACTGTTTTTCAGTTCTTTTAAGAAGACAAAATCATCATGAAAATAGGTCCTTAAAACAACTGGCATTGTCTCAGAAGGGGAATTTCTTCTTCTCAGCCAGAAAGATGTCTTAGACAAAACAATTTATCACTTATTTTCTCTGTTTCCCCATTGGAAACTAAGGCAAACTGTGGTAGTAATAGTAAGGTTATAGGATTTCAAGAGCACTTTAAACTATGCCAGTGGGGAAGATGGGTCACAATAGAGACTGTTGGATACCATGATGAGTGGGAGTGAATGCATGGGATCTGGCAGTTGGTGTCTTAGTTCCTGTACAGTTGTCCAGCGAAAACCACTCAACACTGCAACATCATCTCATAAATCAAGAATTAGAAAGAATAACAGACCTTTACTTTTTAAGCTGGAAAGATTAAATCAAGAATATTGGGAAAGACTTTGGGAGGAGAGAACCAGGCCCACAGTTTACTTTGGTGTTCAAGTTGACAGTTGGCTCTACAGAACTTTAGCTTGTTCTCCACGGCCTTGGTATCTGCCCACTCAGCTCATACAAACTCAGCTTCCTTTGGCTATGTCGCCAGCTGCTGCATCCTTCCCTATTTAGATGCGCATCTCATGAAGGTCAAGAAAAAGTCTTGTTACAAACCAACTTATTTGTATCACTACTCATTTCTCCTTTTCAGTAAAACGAGGGTTATGAAACCTTAGCTTTGCTAAAACCTGGTATGCAGGGATAAAGGAGTGAATAAATAATATAATATCTGTCTGTGTCTGGAATATCAACGAGTCTTCTTTAGTGCAATGATTTCCAATGACTACTATAAAGACACATAAACAGCTGCTTTTTACTTAGGTATAAATAGCAGCCTAATACTACAACTCATTTTAGGATATACATCACTCATATTCAAGGATGCACTTAGGTTTTTAATAGTATTTTAGATCTTAAAAGTGGATGGTCTATCTTGAATGAAGAATGGTGGACACTGAATCTTTCTCATTCTAAGACAGCATCCTCAGTGTGATATAGAGCCTCCAGCATGGGCCTCCACACCTACAGTTCTGTTACCACTCCAAACGAATGCGCAGTCATTTATTTCAGTACTGACAGCATACAAAATGGCAAGATTTGGTAAACAGGCAGTGCAGGTGCCCAAGAAGCTCTGCTAAAAATGTTGATTTAAAAACAGAAGCAAAACCTAATAAAAACCCAGGGCTAGTCACACTGATGAAGTTTCTGGGAGACCAATAATTTATAGACTGGAAGGATAGTCTTCAAAGTTGTTCATTTGGAAGCATGAGTGGGTCTTTGGGGAATCTGATATGATCCATTTAATGAAGGAGTCATGGAGTTCCTGGGATTTAGCAGGGCCAAGGATAAAGGAAGCCACTGTGACTCTTCCACACTGTTGTGGAAGGCTTTACAATTTAGATCCAGTCATGCTAGATGTATCCATTTCAGTTGGGAATCCTATAAGTACTTTCAAGAAGACCAGAAAAATTGCACCACACAATAGACCTCATGCAACAAATTTATTGGTGCAGGGAGTGGGGTGGGGTGTTGCAAAATGGCTGCCTCTGATTGGGGGATAGAAACAGGAGTAGACCAGGCTGTGATGACGGGGTTAATACGGGGAGTATGCACACAGGGATGATATGGTGACAGTGGCAATGGTGGAAACTTGTCACATTCACCAATAGGAATGACTGGACTGCAGGCACTGAGTCATTGAAGGCAGAGGAGGGACCGGGTTCTGGAATGTGGGCAATTCTTAGTCAACTGACACCGATAATTTGTTTTATGGTACCAAAAGCCAGTGGTTGCGATTTCACAGAGCAACCCATTAATCCAGGACAGACAATTGACTTTATAGAATGCTTACTGAGATCTGTTGAAGACTAGCTCATGTGGATCATTGCAGAATTGTAACTAAGCATCAGGTAGCATTGTAGTAGGACGTCTGGGTCAACAGCTTCTTCATCTGAGAGTTTTTTGACCAGCATGTATCTGTCTTGTAGATAAGTTCTAGGATATGGCCCTGGGAGACATTGTGTGTATGTAAGTCCTCCTAAAGGTATTATTTAATGCCTGCTAACAAATTCCATGCTGTGTCAGTTAGGTAGAGATTGGAAAGTCTATGTTAAGTTTCTAAAATTATGCAGGTGACTGTTTAGAAATAAGCAAAAGCAATTTGAATCTGTTTGAATCTGTGCCTTTAAAAGATTTATCTTATAAATGTGTGTGTGTGTATGTGTGTGTGTGTGTGTGTGTGTGTGTATGTTTATGTACATGAGTGCAGGTGTTCCAAAAGGTCAGAGGGGGCATCAATTCTTATTTCATAATTTGCTATAGTATCTCCATGACAACATTTCCTCTCTTCCTCCTTTTTTGACACTCATATAAAGCAGGGTAGATGGTCAAACTGATGTGACAGTCTGTCAAGCAATTACATATATGTTGGGGGTTTTGGTCTACACACTGAAAGGAGCACAGTACAGGGACTACTTTATAGCTGTGTGTGGCCCTGTAACAGCTGGAGTTACAGGTGGTTATAAACCCCTTGATCTGAGTTCTGGAAAGTGAATTCAGTTCCTTTGCATGAAAATTCTGTATTCTTACCTATAGAGCTGTCTTTCCATCATTGATTCTGTGCCTTCTAATATGTGGACATTCAAAATGCTTGGATAGCCTCTGGTTACATCCTGAAATATTTTATTGTTGTGTTAATATTGAGAAAAATTAAGAAATGTAAAAAGAGAACTATAAAAATATTGGCTGATTATATAACCATTCACATAAGCCATTGAATAGTTTGTAGACTTAGAATAACAATCTGTTCTCTAAAAAGGGTTCATAAAAGTACTGGGGATGCCTTTGTAGCATTTTGTGAATCATAAAAGTCTGCTGCTATAGTATAAATGTGCCTTAGTAAGACACAGGACTCATAGCTCTTCATTATTGTTTTCTAATCAGTGACTGATGCACTCTCTAAGAACAGTATCCTCCCACTAAAGTTGAAAGCTAGTATAAACAGTAGTAAAGCTCTTGGCTGCAAAGTTGCTAAATCAAAGCTTTTGTGGGTTAGGCTTTTAAAATATGTTTTTAATTGAAAAGGAATTACATCACTTTCACTCTCCCTTTTTTCCTTCCAGCTCCTCTTCTTTGAGTTCCTCCCATACACCCTCTCATATTGATAGCTTTTTTCTTTGAATATTTATAACATACACACACATACACACATACACACGCACACGCACTAGCTCACACACTCCATTGAGTTTATGTTGTTTGCATGTATACAGATTCAAGAATGATCAATATACACTGGACCATCAATAAGGGGCTCTTCTTTCTCGCAGTAGTCACGAGCTGCCTGTAGTTCTTTGTGGAGGAGTGAGACCCCATACAATTTTCCCTCTTATAAAATGCAGATTAAGCATTTGGGGTAAACACAGTTCATATGTTCTGGATCTTATATTTTCCTCTATCAATGTCACAGACTTTGTTGCTGTGCGATTAAAAAGGGATCAAGTTCTTGATAAAAGCCTTGTACATAGTAAGAGATCTTATTCAGCTTATGTTATTAGTCATCAAGTTCAACAAGGAAACAGGTATAGATTCATTTGATTATGACTCTTATTACTAGCTATAACTATTTAATAAGGTGGCTTTGTGAAAATGAGTCTGACATGAACATTGTTACACAATTATTAAGTAAGAAACTAATAATTGAATATTCAAGGTACTTAGCCTGGAACAATTTGTGATTATCAAAATTGAGTAAATTTTGTTTTATGGTCCTTAAAACTGAAAGCCTCCCCATTTAAAACTTGTTTTAGCATTAATAAACTTATTTTGGTATTTTTATGAATATATAGGAAATATAGTGCATGTTTTTGTCTTTGTGAATATTTAGTGGTATCAAAAGCCTTGGAATGAATTCTATGTCCATTCAGATTAATATTCAGTGCATCAGAGTTCTGTATTTATTCAGCATGTTAGACACTTTCATTTCAACCACAGATTTTTTTTCCAATTGAGGAAGCATTTGTTCACATCTGTAAAGCCCTAACACTGTATTTATGTAAAATTACACTTCAGCATAATTGCCAATGTAATTAACATTCAGGAAGAAATTATTTATTCAGGAGCACATTTTACAATTCAATTTCAGTCTCTGACAAAGAGGCTTTTAAATGTTAATCTTATAAAAGAAAATCGAGCAAATAGTAAAGACTGTGGATTAATAAAGGAGGCAGCTATTTACAGCATAGCATTTCCCCTCAGTGGGAATTACCTATTTTCTACCAAAGAGCCTAGACGTGTTTCAAATCTCAATGGGGAGTGTGGGGTTGAATCCTGTATTATGTGTATGTTAGATTTTCACATCTGGTGACCAAAAGCAAAACAAAATGCTACCAATACATTTACTGTTGAGGTTTTGAGTCAGGAAGAATAAATGCATCCTATGTTCAAGTGAAAAAAAATGGTCAATATATATGAGGTATATTTTCCAAGTCTCAACTCTATGGAAATTTTTCTATTTTGTATATTAAATTATTTTCAGCCTTATAAATAGGTTCCATAAGTCCCCTAACGATTAGTTAGCCATCTTAGCAACATACAGTCAAAGCTCTTGAGAAACACAAGAACTATTTATACCACATTCTAATTATTGTGAAATTGATGGACAAATAAGGGAGGGAAGAAAAGAAATAGGATGTCTCATCTGCTTTCTTATGATCACAGAATATTGTTTTGAAATATGTTGAATAACTTGATAAACCCTGAAGAGAGCATAAACATCTATAGGAAGGGTGTTTTCTAGTCACATTTAAGATAGAAACAAAGTTTATTTTATAACTATTCTTGGATCTACATTAAAATCCATGAGGATAATTCATGGATATTGCTGCACATTGTGACATTATTATGTATGCATTAATAATATATGTATTAAAGGGCAGTGCCACCATTTTGGTCTGAGTCACCGGCTCTGCCCACCTGCACCATTCATACTGGGGGATTATTTTCATTTGTCACAGTTGCTGATGTACCATAAAAGTATCAGAAACACCCTTTCATCCTGTTCAGGGCTGGCCCTTCTCTAGTGGGTGAGGTGGTGCCACTTCCTCCCACTTACCAATGGATGCCACACCCAGACATTGCCTTTCTTTCTGGGACCATCATTTGCCTTCCTCTCCATTAAGTTATGTGTCCAAACCTTCATCCTGATATCACCCCATTTCCTTGTTCCCTCTGATAGAAACTTGATACAAATAGTATGTTTGATAATATTATCTGGGTCTCTCATCCCTGGACCAACCTCAATCAGGCCAGAAGCCATTTCTTATTTCACTGAAGCTACCTTTATCAGTGACCTCTGTATTGTAAAATTCAGTAATCAGTCCTCGTCCCTCCTTTTCTTTGAGCTTTGTCCTGCATTGACACAAGTAATGAACCTTCATTTCTGGAATTCTATGTTTAGGAGGCTTCTGGGCAGCTCCGTCAGGATTTCCTCACCTTCTCACTTCTTCCCAGTCTTTGCTTAAATCACAGGTCCATTCTACTATGTTTAATTCAGCTGTGCATAGTGGTAGATGTCTGCAGCATCCAAAGCCTCCCTGCTCGTTGGAATAATAATCAGAGATGTTTGTGGCTATGTCCTCTATCATTGGGCAGTGACTGGGCACTATGGGGCATGAATAAATTCCTAAAACGAGTCACCAGATATCACCTTTTCGGTAGCATTTTAGTGACTCTCCATTGTACTTGTAACAGAATAAAAGATGCTCACCACAGTGTAAGCCTCCTGTGCCAAACAGCTCCCTTTCTCTCTACAATGTCTTGTTTTCCTGTCCTTTGTATTCTTATTGGAGATCCCAAAACACGCAAAGGTCTTCTCTGCCTCAGAGACATGTTTTTTCCTCACCCACAAATATGGCTTCCACTTTTGCATATGAGATCCTGCTCATATTTTAGGTATAGGATTAAGTATTTCATTCTCAGAGATGTATCTTTCTGACAATCATCTTTTCTTTTTGTTCTCTACCATTGTGCCCCATTGCTCATTTATGTCTATGGGTTTTTAATTATATTTTGTTTCTCTTTAAAAAAATTACAGTTCACAACGTCCATAAGTTCATGTTTTTAAAGAAAATAATCATGACCTAAATATACATATGTTCAGTGGTTAATGTCCATAACGTTGTACAACCTTCACCACTAATTCTGAAATATTTTAGGTACCCCAAATATCCCATGACCTCAACAGTGCTGTCTCTTTCCATAAGAAACCTGTGTAGGATGCTGATATATCATGATGGCGACTTGGTGGGATGCCTCAAATCAGATGTTTGTTTGCCTGCTTGCTTATTTTTTATGTCATCAAATAACTTTTTATTCAAATATCAAACCCATCCACCCTCACCCATTACCTAAATCATCTGGTGAGTGTCCAGGTCTGGCTGTAATTTCCCCCTATGAAAGTCCTTTTCATTTTAATTTTTTAATTTTCTCACACATTATAACCTAACCACAGTTTTTCCTCCCTCCATTCCTCCCAGTTCCTCCCTGCCTATCTCTTCTCTCCCAGAGATCCACTGATCCTCAATTTCCCTTCAAACAAGAGCATGCCTCCCATTGATATTAACTGAACATGGCATAGCACGGTGTAATAAGACAAGGCACAAACCTCAAGACTAGGTGTGGTAACCTGGTAGGAGGAGAAGGCAAAGGAGTCAGACACACCCCCATCCCCACGGAGTCACACAAGAATACCAAGCTATATAACTATAACATATATACAGAGGACCTTATGCAGCCGCAAATAGGCTCTGTGATTGATTGCTGCTTCAGTCTCTGGGAGCCCCTGGAGTAATGGTGGCTCAGAACTTGTAGGAGTGGCCAATCAATGACTGGTCCAACTTGAGACTCTAGCCACTAGAGGGAGCTCATGTGTGACACTGCCTGGATGGCCAGAAACCAGAGGCTGGATAGTCCAGAAACCTAGGATAAAATCAAACACAACTGGCAAAAAAATAAAAGCATAAAAAAAAATAAATAAATAAAATTAAAAAATTAAAAAAGGGCAATGATCCTAATGATATTCCTCTATACTCATAGATTAGTGCCTAGCCCAATTGACATTAGAGAGGCTCCATCCCATAACTGATGGAAACAGATGCAGCAATAGCCCACAGCTGAATACTAAGTGGTGTACTGGGACACCCCCCCCTCCAGGAAGAGGAGAAGGAAGGACTGTAGAGCCAGAGGGGCAGAGGACACAATGAGATCATGGTCCACAGAACCAACGAAGCAGGTGTTTATTTTAAATTGCCTCTAACTTCGTGGTGAAGCTGGATCTTAAACATCTTTATGTTCTTGGTCATTGGATGCAATGACTCTCCTTGCTCTCTTTATGTGATCCCTGGTATTCTGGCTTTCTGATTCTCATACAGCAGTCCTGAGACAAGGGAGGGGGTTATGGTGGCATTCCTTCAATGGGTTTCTCAGGGAGCCTAGGCTTGGCATTGTTAAGATGCGTGGATAATATAAAATTAGCAGTTCTGGCATATGTAAGCTCTTGACAGAACTTCTTTTAATTATTTTTTTATCTTTTTAGAAGAATAATTCATATAGGTTATGAGGTTAAATAGGTTAAATAACATTTTCCCATCTCTACCATAAAAAGCTGATTTTTCACCGCAGAGATATGCTTGGTTTTAGCTTCCCTGCTTTTTAGTTAGAAATTTCTGCATCTTCCTTTATTCATCTTCATGTCACTGTGTCTTCTCTAGTTGTTAAAAAGAATTTTTCTAGTTCCATCCATTTGCCTAAAAATTTCATGAAAAAATTCATTGTTTTTAAGAGCTGAGTAATATTCCACTGTGTAAATGTACCACAGTTTCTGTATCCATTCCTCTGTTGAGGGGCATCTGGGTTCTTTCTAGCTTCTCACTATTATAAATAAGGCTGCTATGAACATAGTGGAGTATGTGTCCTTATTACATGTTGGAGTATCTTCTGGATATATGCCCAGAAGTGGTATAGCAGGGTTCTCTAGTTGTACTATGTCCAATTTTCTGAGGAACCACCAAAATGATTCCCAGGGTAGTTGTACCAGCTTTCAATCCCACCACAGTGGAGGAGTGTTCCTCTTTCTCCATATCCTTGCCAGCATCTGCTGTCACCTGAGTTTTTGATCTTAGCCATTCTGGCTGGTGTGAGGTGGAATCTCAGGGTTGCATTTTTAGTGAGGTAACCCAATCACAAAATAACACACATGGTATTCACTCACTGATAAGTGGACATTAGCCCAAAAGCTTGGAATACCCAAGATACAATTCACAGACCAAACAAAGGTCAAGAAGAAGGAAGACCAAAGTGTTGATGCTTCAGTCCTTAGAAGGGGGAACAAAATACACATGGGAGGAGATACAAAGACAAAGTATCGAGCAGAGACTGAAGGAAAGACCATCCAGAGACTGCCCCACCTGGAGATCCATCCCATATACAGTCACCAAACCCAGATACTACTGTAGATGCCAATAAGCGCTTGCTGACAGGAGTCTGATATAGCTGTCTTCTGAGAGGCTCTGCCAATACCTGACAAATGCAGAGGTGGGTGCTCTCAACCAACCATTGGACTGAGCACAAGGTCTCCAATGGAGCAGCTAGAGAAAGGACTGAAGGAGCTTAAGGGGTTAACAGCCCCATAGGAGGAACAACAATATGAACCAGCCAGACATCCCAGAGATCTCAGGGACTAAAACACCAACCAAAGAGTACACATGGAGGGACCCATGGCTCCAGCCACATGGGTAATAGAGGATGGCCTTGTTGGACATCAAAGGGAGGAGAGGCCCTTGGGCCTGAGAAGACTCGATGCCCCAGTATAGGGGGATGCCAGGACAGGGAAGCGGGAGTGGGTGGGTTGGTGAGCAGGGGGAGGGGTGGATGGGATAGGGTGTTTTCGGAGAGGAAACCAGGAAAGGGGATGACATTTGAAATGTAAATAAAGAAAATATCTAATAAAAAATAAAAAAGAATTCCTCTGTGCATGGTCCTGGGATTGGCCTGCTTCGTCGAAGCTCTTTGGTACTTGAAGCCACTGTCATCTCTGTTTTGAACTGCTGTTTGTTTCCAGTTCAACAACCTTTACATGTAGTTCTTCAAAAAATTAATTGGTGGTTTCATTCATGCTGACACGTGGATTCAGATGGCAGTAGAGACTGGAGGAAGGTGCTAGGTGCATGTGAACCTGGGTTAAAGGCAGTCTGCTGTCACCCAATATGAGTACTGGGACTTGAATTTGGGTCTTCGGCAAGAGCAGTATGTGCTCTTAACTGCTGAGCCATCTCTCCTGCTCTGTCTTTGGTTGACTTATAACTAGTCTGTGAGAGAGAATTCAGCTGGATTTTTCAGTTCTATCTTTTAGAAAATTTTATTCTAACAGAATAATCGTAATTATGAATTATGTACGTAGCTGAATTTCTGAATTGGGATGCTATTTGCTTCTCTCCTACATTTCTTATTTTTTGATTGTCTTTAGCTTTTTGAGTTTCTTTATGTAACAACTTGAAGGAGTTGGTATGATTTTCAAATTTAGCTTCCATAGTAAAATTGTTTAAGTTCTAACAATGCGGTTTAAATTTCTGCTGGTTCCAATACTTTTAAACTATTTTTCTCATTATGTAATGTTTTATTATGAGTTCATCTTAATGTGTGAGGGAAAGAGAGAGAAAAGGCAAGAGAGAAGAGAGAACAGAGAGAGATCTTGTGAAAACAGTGAGAGCGGCTCTGTAAGTCATTTATTTTAGAAGTTTAGAAAATGTTGACTTGACAATCATTTTATGCTAACATACCATTGGAGGCTTAGTGCAGTCTGTTTTATTATTTCTAGAGAATGTCTTGGTGTCTTACAGCTTAGCTGCAGTCAGACAAGCTAATAACCTCTTATGTTGTGTTTGTGGGTGACGGTTTCTAGTCCACCCTCTGTGTAGGTAATGGGGTACGAATCCATCTGAGGGCTCTAGCTTGGCAGATAAAACTGTTTAACAAACCAGACTCACCTTTCCCTTCCCTACCTAATCCTCTCCTCCTCTTCCTCTTTTTTTTTCTGAACTTCCCCCTCCTCTCATCCAAAACGTATTTAAAAAATATTACCTGCTCTCATTCCCATCCGCTCCTTCTCAATCAAAGCACACATTGTTGGCAATCCATGTAGATATGCAACAGGCATGGTTGGCACCTGAGTGAAGAAAGTTAAATCACAGCCAGATGTTTGTTTGCTTGTTTATATCTTTATTTTACAATTTATGATGGGACAATTTCAGGTTATGGTTATGTATGTATATATAATGTATAACCATATATGCATATATTACATATCTTATACACTTAGAGCCATAGGTTTGCTCTTGAATCTACTCTCCTTCCTGCTTAAACTTATCTAGTAGATTAAATACATAATCAGTGTTTAGAATCTTCATGTTTTAAGTTTTTTTCTACCTAGCTTCCTGTGACTTTTGGGCCTAAAGCTCTAGTTTTATTATTTTTATTTTTTGGCTGCTTAAACCCCACTCTTTGTATTGTCTCTTGCTCTGTCTTCAACTTAGTCCCATACCTCCTCCGTATCTTCTATCTCCTACCCCCACTTGCTGTCTCCCCTTTCCCCAAAGCCATTTTCTCTTTTCTTTTACATATTTTCCTTGACTGATTACATCAACCTCTGGTGCCTCCCACTCTTCCACTCCAGTCACCTTTCCAGAGTTCAACTTGTCTTAATTGATTATTCAATGCTTCTGGGTGACATATCAGAGGCACCTCAAATCTAAGGTATCTACATCTAAACTCCTTCCTCTGCTCTCGGCTCTTCCTCATTTTGAAAACTTTATTCTCGGGGTTGTTGCCAAGTTAGACAGGAATAAGATGTGGCCTTTAATGTTGGAGGCTGTCTTAGAGACAAAAGATTTTGACAACACCAGAATGTACCCTTTATGAATGAGAATTACAAACGGAAAAATGAACTTCTCTCTCTCTCTCTCTCTCTCTCTCTCTCTCTCTATATATATATATATATATATATATATATATATATATATATGTGTTGCCCACCCCCACCCCTCAGTCAGCATTTTCAACACTTAGTTGAGTTGACTTGCTTGTATCTCCATCAGATCACGAAAAAGACTTCTTTAAAATTTAAAGGCAAACTAGTCAGGACTAAGTGGAATCACAAGCTTCATTCACATGGTACTTTTTAAGTGGGAAGCTACCTAAGCTATGGTGGCCAGGAATTTACAATGAAGACATAAAATAACATTCTATCCTGGTGAAATATCAGTAAACTGTTGCCAGTAATAGAAGGGGCGTTATTGTCTCTTAAAGGGACCCGTTTGATAAATGGTCCGAGGCTGCAGCTCTGTGGGCTGTGTTCGCCTCCCAGCTTGGTTGTCCTCCAACACCATGAACTTTTGACTCATTTGGCTTTTTCTTTTTCTTTTTTTTTTTTTTTTATTTGATATAATTTATTTACATTTCAAATGATTTCCCCTTTTCTAGCCCCCCCCACTCCCCGAAAGTCCCGTAAGCCCCCTTCTCTTCCCCTGTCCTCCCTCCCACCCCTTCCCAGTTCCCCGTTCTAGTTTTGCCAAATACTGTTTCACTGAGTCTTTCCAGAACCAGGGACCACTCCTGCTTTCTTCTTGTATCTCATTTGATGTGTGGATTATGTTTTGGGTATTCCAGTTTTCTAGGTTAATAACCACTTATTAGTGAGTGCATACCATGATTCACCTTTTGAGTCTGGGTTACCTCACTTAGTATGATGTTCTCTAGCTCCATCCATTTGCCTAAGAATTTCATGAATTCATTGTTTCTAATGGCTGAATAGTACTCCATTGTGTAGATATACCACATTTTTTGTATCCACTCTTCTGTTGAGGGATACCTGGGTTCTTTCCAGCATCTGGCAATTATAAATAGGGCTGCTATGAACATAGTAGAGCATGTATCCTTATTACATGGTGGGGAATCCTCTGGGTATATGCCCAGGAGTGGTATAGCAGGATCTTCTGGAAGTGAGGTGCCCAGTTTTCGGAGGAACCGCCAGACTGCTTTCCAGAGTGGTTGTACCAATTTGCAACCCCACCAGCAGTGGAGGAGTGTTCCTCTTTCTCCGCACCCTCTCCAACACCTGCTGTCTCCTGAATTTTTAATCTTAGCCATTCTGACTGGTGTAAGATGAAATCTTAGGGTTGTTTTGATTTGCATTTCCCTAATGACTAATGAAGTGGAGCATTTTTTAAGATGCTTCTCCGCCATCCGAAGTTCTTCAGGTGAGAATTCTTTGTTTAACTCTGTACCCCATTTTTTAATAGGGTTGTTCGGTTTTCTGGAGTCTAACTTCTTGAGTTCTTTATATATATTGGATATTAGCCCTCTATCTGATGTAGGATTGGTGAAGATCTTTTCCCAATTTGTTGGTTGCCGATCTGTCCTCTTGATGGTGTCCTTTGCCTTACAGAAACTCTGTAACCTTATGAGGTCCCATTTGTCAATTCTTGCTCGGTAGAATCAATATAGTTAAAATGGCCATTTTGCCTAAAGCACTATACAGATTCAATGCAATACCCATCAAAATCCCAACTCAATTCTTCACAGAGTTAGAAAGAGCAATTATCAAATTCATCTGGAACAACAAAAAACCCAGGATAGCTAAAACTATTCTCAGCAACAAAAGGAAATCTGGGGGAATCAGTATCCCTGACCTCAAGCAATACTACAGAGCAATAGTGTTAAAAACTGCATGGTATTGGTACAGTGACAGGCAGGAGGATCAATGGAACAGGATTGAAGATCCAGAAATGAACCCACACACCTATGGCCACTTGATCCTCGACAAAGAGGCTGAAAACATCCAATGGAAAAAAGATAGCCTTTTCAACAAATGGTGCTGGTTCAACTGGAGGTCAGCATGCAGAAGAATGCGAATTGATCCATCCTTGTCTCCTTGTACTAAGCTCAAATCCAAATGGATCAAGGACCTCCACATAAAGCCAGACACTCTGAAGCTAATAGAAAAGAAACTGGGGAAGACCCTTGAGGACATCGGTACAGGGAGAAAGTTTCTGAACAGAACACCAATAGCGTATGCTCTAAGAGCAAGAATTGACAAATGGCTTTTTCTTTATGTTTCCTCATAACCTGTTTTACACTAAAATTTTATTCACCATTCAAAACTCAGGTCAAATGCTACAATCTCTCTGAAGCTATAATTCTCCAAATTATAATTAATTACCTATTATCAAAGCACCCTCTTTTCATTTAAGGTTGTTTTCCGCTGTAGTAAAAATATATATATAATTTACCCCTTTCAATGTTCCCACTGCACATTACAGTATTAAGTACAGTCACATAAAGAGAGATCACATATGTTTATCATGCATGACTGAAGCTCTATATTTGTTAGATAGCAATTCCCCATTCCCAGGTCCTGAAAATGCTATTCTACTATCTGATTTTATTAGTGTCACTGTCTTTGCTACCATACAAAAAGTGAAATCGGACAGTGTTTGTGCACATGGCTAATTTCACTTACATCTCAAGTTCCCTATGTGTTATGGCTTGATGGTCTTTCCTCTTCAAAAGACTGGGTATTTCATTCAGTTATACATAGTAACTTCATCCATCCACTCACCCACAGTAGGACGTTTTGCTAATCTCACCATTTAACTTTTGAGAATAGTACCGCAGTCAACATGGTGTGTAACTATCTCTTTGAGACTGTCTTCAAGGTTGTGGAGCTGTATTTAGAAAAGAGTTTGCTAAGACAGTTATGGAATAATTCTAATTTTTGGAGTGGATCTTTTTTATTTGTTTTCCAGAGTGGCTACTCCATTTGTAACTCTATCAGTACTACATGGTGTCTAAGTTTTCGATTTTCTTGTCAGCACTTATCATTTCCCAGAATATTGTTCTGAAATATGTTGAATAACTTGATAAACCCTGAACATCTATAGGAAGGGTGTTTTCTAGTCACATATAAGATAGAAACAAAGTTTACTTATAACTATTCTTGGATCTACATTAAAATCCATTAGGATAATTCATGGATATTGCTGCACATTGTAACATTATTATCTATGACTTATGTATCAGTATGCTAAAATATTAATTTGATCTTGCCTTTTAGCTAGTTGCTTGCTTCTCTCTCTTCTTTCTTTCTTTCTTTCTTTCTTTCTTTCTTTCTTTCTTTCTTTCTTTCTTTCTTTCTTTCTTTCTTTCTTTCTTTCTTTCTTTCTTTCTTTCTTTCTTTCTTTCTTTCTTTCTTTCTTTCTTCCTTTTGTTAACTATCCATGTCACCGGAATTGTCTAGTACCTAGTTCATAGTAGGTGCCCTTTGGCTCTTTATTATGTTAACTCCTATTATAAGGACATAGTTTGGATAGGTATGGCTCCCGCAGACTCATGTGTTGGAATGCTTGGCCCATCGGGAGCAGCACTAGTAGGATGTGTGCCCTTGTTGGAGGAAGTGAGCGACTGTCAGGGTAGGCTTTGAAGTCTCCTTTGCTCAATCTACATTCAGACACAGTCTCCTTCTGCTGCGTTTGGATCAAAATGTAGAAGAACTCTCAGCTCCATCTCCAGCACCATGTCTGCCTGAACGTTGCCATGTTTCCCGACATGATGCTAATGGATTAAACCTCTGAAACGGTGAGCCAACATCCATGAGATGTTGTCCTTAATAAGACTTGCTCTGGTCATGGTGTCTCTTCACAGCAATGGAGATCCTAACTAAGGCAATAGTCCAAATCTTACTTATTGGCACCTCCACTACCGAGTTTGGAAAGTTCTGATCTTTCAACGATAGACGTAACTATGGGTCACCGTTATTCGTGTTTGCATTTCATTTAGTTGCCTTCTTGTAATTCTTTCATCACTATTTCAAAACCAAGTTAAAAAAAATCGTGTAACTATATCTCCTTTTACATACTCACTTTCATTTTGAAATGGTGGTGACAGGTGGGGAGTGGAGGGTGGAGCTCCAACTATCGGTAAGCCTTCTTTAGGTCCTGGATTCAATCCTCTCAACCAAAAAAGATAAATAAGTCAAAGTTAAATGTTTACCAGTAAGTCTACGTATAGCAAACATGTCTATAAGACACTATTTTACATGTGATAAACTGAGCTTGACAATTGACAGCAACTCATGAAGAGTAGAGAAACTTGCTGAAGGCAGTTGGGGCCACTTGATTTATTGAACAGAGTGGGATGGAAATAAGACTTCTACCCTGTCTCTGCTAGTGATATACTCTCAAGTTCTTAGCGTTTTCTATTACAGCTTGCTAAAGCACATCAATAAATCTCTACATTTTACTCGTGGCGATATTTTATCTTTCTCTTGGACATACACTCATATTTGATCCTTTTGAGAATTTTTAAAAGCCTGTCTCCCTCATAAGAGAGCCTATTATAGCTGAAGACCACATCCATATAAAAACCGGGAAAAGGACAGCCAAGTTCTTACATAAGGTCCAGTCACATTAGCTTAGATCAAAAGTGCTTATTCTATTTTCAGTTCCATGCCACCTGATAGTTGAGTATGACTTTAGGCAAACCAGGAAAACATAAACTCTCACAGACAATCAAACAGCCACAGTTGAATTTCTAATGACTTGAATTGAACAATGTCCTGAGGGGCAAACTTAGGCACCAAATGCCAATGTGCACTGTAGGAGTGCTTGCTTAGTAATAGATGACTTAATATACCTGAGTTGGGCCCTAAGTACAAAGAATTATTTCATCTCTTTCAGTAGAGTAGTTTAAGATAAGCCTATCTTCCTAGGGGTGGGTCCTTGGACAGGAGACTGACTTGGCTTCACTGGAAATAGCTCTGCTCCCAAACTCTATTTTCTTGATCAGAAGGAGTTTTCTCTTAACAAGACCTCGTTAATACTTTAACACTTTGCCTCTCTAAGGACTCTAGAATCATTTAGGAACCAAGCCAGAGGGCAGGCTTCCCAAAGCACTTTTGGTATCTTTTTTGGCTTTAGGAAAAGTTGGAGCTGTCAGGAACCCCAAGGATATCTCTTGACTTCTAATCAAAAAATAGATTGGTTACTTCTTTGCAAGGAGGGGTTGTCTATACCCTAAACTGCCCAACCAACTTCTACCTCCTGTTCTTATCTCCCCTCCCTCTCAAGAAATAGCACCCCCCCCCAACTGTCAGTATGGGATCAGGGTAATGATTGATTTGAGTGTGATTTTGGGGTTCCCGATCTAAGACCCCAAATATTGATAATGGGAGGAAATAAAGAAAAACAGCCATTGTAATATGTAGTAAGAATTCAATATTTATGGACATAATAATGAAAGTAAAATCTCAACACAAAAACAGTCATAATTATTCTAGTGAAATGTTTGTGCTATCCTTGTGAACAAGAGAATTCTTAGAAGAAGCTGTGCCTTACTGTGAACAAAATCTCCTGGAAGGAGTTGTGTCTGCAGAGACTGCAATTTCAGTACTATCGAGAGACTTGAATCTTGTAAGTTCACATCAATGCTAATGCCTGTGTTTTGTTTTTTGGGGTACTCACCTCCGCAACACTAGGGCCTCAACATTTTCCTGCTTTCTTTTGAGATCACACCTGTTTCTTTGTAGATACCTCTGGGGAGGGTGTCCTGAGATCTTCAGACAGCTAATGATTTTTGTTGCTTCGATCTCAGGAGGCAAAAAGGAGCACAGTTGGTCTCTGGCCATCAAAATCCCTTCTGTTGCCCTTTCTGTTGTCCCATATTTTGTCACATGGGTCATTAATGAGCATCTCTGTCTCTGTTCTGCATCCCTAACCTTGTTTACAGCCACTGAGCTCATGGTTTTTCTGAGCCTCTGTGATCTGAATAATTCCTGCCTTCCTGCATCTCCAAGTCAGCAACCTCTACCTTCCTCACATCCCCAGACTGACTTATTTGTCTACTGCTCATGATAGACTATCCTCTACATTGTTCTGTTGGAAAGACTCATGATCTCAGTCCCACTGAGTCAATCTTCTGCTCTTAAAGCTGTGTCTTGATATGAAAAGACTGACTTTCTGGAGATGAGGGAGAGACTGAGGCGAATGCAACAGACACAAAGTATTTCACCCTCATTATCCTGATAACAGGTGGCTCAGTCAGCTGGGGTCTTCTTGAGGACACTGTCAGGCCTCCCTCTGACCATATGCACTCCAGTCCAGATGGTGACATGATTCCCCAGAGTACTGAATCAACTAACAGAAAATGCCAGGGCTATGCTAATTTCGCCCAAGGTCTAATACAGGCATGGATTTTTTTTTTTTATTTTACTTTCTAATTTTGGAGAAAGGAACAAAGCTTATGTGAAAATCATGTTCACAATGTGGCTTTGAATTCTCTCACAGGAAGTCTAAAGTTTTGTGATTAAATTAGCATTCATAAATGCCAAGGCAAGAGAGAAAATTAATTTGTCTTTACTGTTGAAAAAAAAAAAAAGGAGATGACTTTGGACCATCGGATGTAATAGGTTATTCACTTCTATCTGATTTCCCTTTGCATCTTGCTATATTAAGAAAGGGCCAAATGTATTTATTCTGCTAAGATATATTGGGTGGAGATTCACCTTGGTGAGACGTAGAGGCAAGTTACTTTTACCAAAGGTTAAAGCAAATATTTCTCACTGTATTCCAGAACTAGCTGACTTTCAAATAATTATGGCTTACAAGGACAGTGCATATTTTTGCAAATATGGAGTGTGCTTATCCACGTGCTTTCTGGAGCAAATATGCAAGTATGGATTAAATCTTCCATGAGGCTTAAATGTTCATTGACACTGAGTTGTTAGTTAAGATAACCAGAATAAAAATGTTCCAGACAGCAACATAGACATGGGAATGTCTTTTCTTTTCTTCTTCTTCCTTTGAGACAGGGTCTAACTATGTAACCCTGTGCCTGGACTGAAACTCACTATGAAAACCAGGCTTCCCTCAAATTCATAGAACCCCATGTCTGAAATGCTTAGACTAAAGGTGTGTAACACCATGTCTGTCAACACATCTGAGTCTTTAAAAACAAAATAATATGACTCTTCTTAAGATACTTATAGTGTATATAAAGGAAGGTTTTCCTAGTTGATTAAAACATGTTTATTATGTGAAATTTTGAGTAATATTTCAAATATAAATTTTATAAAATCTTTAACAATATCAATTATAAATTTTGAGGGTATATGTATCTTTTGAGCTGTGATAAAAGTTTCTGAAACATTCTTTTCAATAGGCATGGCATAACAACATGACATAATTCTGAGGTGGTCCCCTGTGTTTTCCATGTGCCTCAACTATGTTCAGGATATTATCTTAGAGATTAAGTAAATGAAGAGTTAAGTAAGAGTAAGAGAGGGCATGGTAGATAAACACAGAAATAATATTGCCCAAATTACATTTAATATTTGTTTTTAAAACTGTTTAGTTTTTTGAGTTATAGCTGGTTTATACTCAAAAATCCTGATGGTTTCAGCTCTCTCATGCTGAGGATAGAGATGTGTACTACTGATTTAGTTAGGCTAATTTTTTTTTTTGGTGGGTCATTTTAGGAATTGAACCTATAGCCTTCTGCATGCGGGAAAGCAGAGCAAAAGTGAGCAATGTACATTGGTCAAGGATAGTATTTTTAAAGAGGAAAATCATGACCCTTCTATAGATATAAAGGCGATATATGTCAAAGATTTTATTTAACTCAACAATTAACAAGAGTACCAGAATCGGATTCCACTAGCTAGACTAGCTCTAACCTTTCAGAGATTTCTTCATTGTATGAAAAGCTCTTTTTGCTAGTGTGCTTAGATATCATTTGAAGAGTACTGTGAGCAATAAACTTATTACTGTATCTCTTCTATATAATATAGTATAGAGAAAGACAAATAAAGGCGCAGTTTATTCTAAGGGAAAGTTGCCATCAATTGTCTTGCCTTCCCTCCATCTTTCTCTTTTCCTTCTTTTGCCATTTCAAAATCATAATTTTTCTTGACACATGCATAATCTGTAAATCCTATTATAATATATATTACATACATGTACATATAACACATATTAATATGCTAAATATATCCACATGTGTATAAGATATATTACATACATATACATATGTAACATGATACTATTTTCTATATACATGTACTATAGCATATCTTATATAATGTATATAATTCAATATATCATATACGTATATAATATATGCATATACATGTGTATGCATATATTATACACATGTATATGGGCAATATACACTTGTATATGGGAATACATATAGGGCAAAACATCCCCCAGTTCACTTAATAGGAGGTAGTGCTTCAGGTGAATACTGTGGACAAAGAGGTCGGTTATCTCCTTCCTTGCTCAAGAGACAACTTTGTTTGCCAGCCCAGGACCAGCATTTCTTATTTTCTTCCAATTTCTCCTTTAACTTATAGCTTATTGTCTCTCCAAAAGCTTATCCTGTCCCTGGGATCTGAAGCAGGGGAGGCACTAGTATCTACATGTTCTGTCACAATAGCCTCTTGTCCTGACTTTTGCTATAAGGGACGATAAAGGCAGCAGACATAAGCTTGTTGAAGTCAGCAGTTCACTATTCTGTGAAGCCTGAAACTCTACTTCAGAACCAAATCTGAGATCAGCCTTCTCCCAGGAAATCTTTAGTCATGGGTCCTAAGAATCTGATAGCAGTATAATCCAAAACCCTTCTTAACCTCACACATCATGTCTCTCTTGATGTCTGCCCTAGAGCCTCAGCTTCCCTAGGCCTCTCTGCCTCCAGGTTCTTACTTTATTTCTGCACTTCACTTCTGTCGGCATCGGCCTGGAGGCATGACTATCGTGAGGCCTTTGCCTCCAGGTTCTTTCTTTGTCTTTTCAACTCCTTTCTTTATAAAACAAGGATCCTAGGCTTTTATTAGGTGATGTTTTTGAGTTTGTAATAATGTTTACTCTGAATGCTTTGACTGATAGATATATTTCAGTAACACTGAAACCATACAGAAAATGGAAGACTAGAAGATCATGGTTCTGAAACAATTTAACTGTTGAAAATTGTGACCCTGTGATTATGTCAAATGCAGAGTGGTCAAGCTTTCAACTATATACACACAAACAACAAAAATAGACTCAGCATATTATATTTTATACATATTTGTGCATGTACATACATATATACATACATACATACATACATGTAAAATAATAATAACTAAAAAAGAGATTGTTACCTTGAGTGGGGACAGAGGAGGGCTTTGAAGTAGAGCAGGTGTAAGGGACTATAGGGAGGAAAGAATGTCAGGAAAGTGGTGTAATACCATTTCAATTAATAACTTTAAAAAAAAAAAACTGAAAAACAGCCAGTGTCTAAAAGTTGTCCCAATGTATAATAAATGGATATTTAACATGTTGTGTGATACTTCAGCCATGAAGAGCCCCTTAATGCTTTCATCTTAGGAGATATGGCCAAGAAAGTGGACAGCCACTTCACCTGGATCCAGAAACACTTGTTCTCAGTGCAATACAGTCAACTAATTAAACAATTTGGAGTTTGACTATAAATTTTAATTCTAGCAAGTAGGGAACATTCTTATAGGCCATGACTTACTCTGGACTCTCAAAGAGCTACAGATTACTAGTTTTGAAGAAAACTACACATACCTCTGAAACAACACAATAATTTTTGCTTCAATTTCACAATAATCGACATTGCTTTCAACCACTTTTTAAAGGAGATGGCACTGAAGTTCAAAGAGAGACTGTAACTCATTCGAGGATGCGTTTTTTAGTGAGCTCCTCCCTCAGATGGTAAATGCCCTCTCTGCTGAAGTCTCTTTCCATTTTACTTTGCATCTCTTAAACCCCTACACTGCTATGCTTGTCTACTGTCACATTGCATGTGGGTCCCATAAATTTATAAAAGCCAAAAATGAGTTGGAGTTATATCCATGCCGCGATGTATGATATAGTTTGTTTAAATTTTTGAAAGCCACCCAGAAAAGACTGTGTTAGAGTCTATTCATTATTGCTACGGTGATATAACCTAAACCACAAGGACTGTGAGTTAGGATAAATGTCCTTTGCTTTTAAATGTTTTGTAATGTTTTAAAATTCCTAATTCATGTTGTTCCCTGAGCTTTGAGGGAAGAGGCTTCATATCGATATTCCATTTAGGGCTGAGCACCACAGTCACTATCGCTCTACTATCTCCCTGCAAGGGTCAAGATAATATGAAGAAGAGGCCTCAGAAAGATTCTAAGAGCAGTGATTCTTAACCTGTGGGTTGTCACCATCGGGGTAAAAGATCCAGTCACATGGATCCTATATACCAAATATTTACATGATGATTCATAGCAGTAGCATAATTAAAAGTAGCAATGAAAATAATTTATGATTGGGGTCTTCACAACATGAGAATTGTATCAAAGGGTCGCAGCATCAGGAAGGTTGAGAAATACTACTCTAAGAGCCAGACTGCTTTGGGGGAAGATAGCTGTCAAACTGTCTTCTCGATAAGATATGGACACTATACACATGATATCACAGCAACTGTAGCTTCCTACTATGACCTGTATCAAATCAAGCTAATCAGTACTTTAATATGGATGGAGGAGGGGCTCATGAGGCCCCACTCTTAATTGGGGAGCTATTCCCAATTCTTGACTGTAGGGAAGGGTTGGGAGTAAGTTTTCCTCAGAGTTGTGGTCCCTGGTTGGGTCCCCTTGCTTCAGTGGATAGCACTCACGTGCAGCATTAATTGGCCCCAGTGTACTATAAATAAGAAAATAAGAGGGCATGAAGTTGGGAGAAGGATATGGAGGTAGTCTAGAAGGGGTTCAAAGGGAATATAGGGGTTGAGATGATCAAAATATATATTGTGTACATATACAAAATTTTCAAAAAATTAAAACTTGCAAATTCAAAGAAAGACAACAGGAAGAAGGAAAAGAGTAACAGATCTTTTAGTTCTCGTTCTTTGATATATGAAGCCAGAAATTTGTATTTTTAGATCAAGAAAGGACAAACAACCTGGTAGGTTTGTTGGTAGTATAGGAGACATAGGGGAGTGTCAGTGCACTTATTAATCTGGCTACTCTCTTGTGGAGAGAGCACAGAAGCTTCCGGTTTCAGTTTTAGCTCTTTATAGAACACTTCATTCTGAACACCAAAACACAACATATCCTGGAATGTAAAGGAAAACCATTAGTTGTCTTTGACCCTATTCCAGGATAATTTGACTAGAAATTAATAACTGTCAGGCTGAGATATGTTGTTGGCACTGAGGCAGGCAGATGCTTCCTCCTCAGGAACCACACCACATTCGCATCTGAAAATTAAGTTGCTGACTGGATTGAGGAAAAGGATTTTCATTTGCAAAACAATTATTGCTTTTTCTGAGGTCACAGCTTCTGTTTTCTAGATGTTTTAAAGTGCTGTCTTCCACAATTACTTAGTAACAACAGGCTAATGATACAGTATCAGTGACTTCATAATAAAGTATTCTGGGTTTTACACTCTAACTGTTCCTTTACAAAGCATTTGAAATGAAAGTGTTCCAACTCTGTTATATAGAACAACTTGCCTCACAAGAAAAGAAAGTCCCTGGGCAGTGGAGGTGCATGCCTTTAATCCTAGCAGTTGAGAGGCAGAGGCAGAGGCAGAGGCAGAGGCAGAGGCAGAGGCAGGTGGATCTCAGTAAGTTTGAGAGTTTGAGGCCAGCCTGGTCTACACAATAAGTTCCAGGCCATATAGGGCTACATAAAGAAACTCTGTGTTAGGACAAAAAAAGAAGAAAGAAAAACAAGCAAAACAAAAAAACAATTACATGTAGTATTTGCCTAATGCCAAAAATACTAGCATTAAGTAGTTTATTTTTTGAAGGGGAATGTCCAAGCACACATGTTGAATCAGAGGGCAAATTGAGAGTGCCTATTTTTTATTTCCAACATGTGAGTCCATGAGTCCCAATGCAGGCTGCCAGGGTTGGCAGAAATTACCTTTACCCACTGAGCCATCTCATAAGCCCCTAGAAATTTCTTTTCTCAAGATAAAAAAAATAGAGGTGTTAAATTTCACGATTGCAATTTGTATTTAACCATATGATTTTTTTCCTTAATTAAATTCTCATCATCCTACCTATGGCCAAATGTATACACACAGACACACATATGCACAAAGAGATACCATACACACACATCACACACACCACACACATATAGTCATCACACACATAAGCCACACAAACACGTACATACTTCACAAACAACAACAACAACACACACACACACACATCACATAGTATTTGCAGTCTTTAGAGAATAATTATGTTTTTTTTCTAATTTTTAATCCCACTCACAGTATGACTGCATGCCTGCCCTGTATTAGGTGTGTCCCAGATGTGTATTCTGCTCTTAGGTCATAAGCTAAAAGTTACCTCTAACCCTTAATGCGCTGCATACTTTTTACCAAACACATCAACTGCAGCTACTGGCTCATCTACAACTGCCCTTCCCCAGTCATCACCTCAGGAGTGTAGTGTTATCCAGTACACTACACAGTGTTATCTCAGGACCCACAGTGTTGTAGTCAAGTCTGGGCTTAGGTAGCAGCAATGTTTCACATTGTGTCCCTGGAGGGCACAGTGATGATCTGCAAGTTAAATTTTGCCTCTGAATGTGAAGGGGGATCATGATTCTGTTTATTTACCACTTCTGAACATTCCACTTGGATGGAACCCTTGAAAATGGAGTATAGATTTAGTGGGAAAACGGGCATTGTGTGAGCTTGCTTCTCAGCTTTTAGAACTGAATGACATTAGGAATTTGGTTGGCTGACTTTTTTTTTTTTTTTTTTTTTGTCAAGTGTAGTTAGTAAAATGTCCTTCTGAGATTGTTATGGAGATCATGTTAGGGGTACAATGGCTTCATTAGTATGTGCTCCAATGATGTTAGTGGGATTCTTGCTTTCCTGTAATTCAGAGAATAGGGGTATCTTGGAAGACTACCTAGGTGAATATTCCAAGAGACATTGTCTTAGTCAGGGTTTCTATTCCTGCACAAACATCATGACCAAGAAGCAAGTTGGGGAGGAAAGGATTTATTCAGCTTACACTTCCACATTACTGTTCATCATCAAAGGAAGTCAGGACTGGAACTCAAGCAGGTCAGGAAGCAGGAACTGATGCAGAGATCATAGAGGGACATTGCTTACTGGCTTGCTTCCCCTGGCTTGCTTAGCTTGTTTCTTCTAGAACCCAAGACGACAGCCCAGAGATGGCACCACCTATAATGGGCTCTCCCACCCTTGATCACTAATTGAGAAAATACCTTACAGCTGGAACTCATGGAGGCATTTCCTCGAGGGAAGCTCCTTTCTCTGTGATAACTCCAGCTTGTGTGAGGTTGACACATAAAACCAGCCGTTACAGACATCTAGGATGGAAATCTGGAACATGCATGTTACTGCTAAAATCTCCCCCCCTATTGTGTTTTTCAATTCACTAGAGATTTCAATATGTTGCTTTTGCTTTATTCTTAGGAAATCTTTGTGGTAGGGTAGGGCCAGAAGTTTTTGAATACATTACTTAAGTGGCCTTTCATACAGGTGAGGATATTGATGGTCATAGAAGTTGCATGGAATCCACCTTACCTCAGAGACATGTCTGGAAACCAAGATTAAATCCAGGTCTCTGCTTTCAATCCTGTGCCTATTTGGGCCTTCTCCTAAAAAGGGGACTTGCTGATTCTCTAAAGTCTGCAACACTCACATCCACTTGGATCTTGAGTTTCATCCCTTCTAAGACTCTGTGAGACTTATGTCTGAAATAGAAATGGATACTCTTTACTGTACAACAAAAAATTTATTCTGGTGATATTTTCTGTGTATATGGCAATTTATGCTGAATGATTTGTTGTGTCATTAAACCAAATCTCCTTTCCACATTTCCAATTTCCATTTACATTTCCTGTTAAGATTTTTATACCAGTCTCATCATCTAATGAATTAAATTTGCATTTATTTCACTTCAGTGAGGGTGAAAGAATTTCCAACTATAAGTAATTTAACTAAAAAAGTTTACAGAAATTGAATTCTGGTGCAATTCACTTTAATGGTACTGGCCATGCAAAGCAAACAGTACAAAACAAGGAGTTTTTTTTTTTTTACTTGTCATTGAGACAACTTTAAAGTACTGCAAATATTTTAAAGAATAATAGTATATATATTAAAAATATTGTTTAGATGAAAATTATAGATTTTGACTATTTTTATATTTACTATAAATACTTTTTAAAAATCTTTTAGTGTGATGTATCTGTGTATGTACTAATCTATCTCTCTCCATCTATCATCTATCTTTGTGTATATGTATGTATATGTACATATATGTATATATACACATATCCACAAAGATGTGTATATATACATATATGTGCATACATACATTTTACTAACAGATTTTTCTAAAAGTGTTCATACATAAAACTTTATAGATATAAGGAATATGCTTTAAAAAATAAAGGTACAAGAAGGCATTCATATATATACAACATATCCGCTATTTTCTTCCAGGGAAATCAGGCCTAGCAATGAGCTCTGAGGATGGTACTCAGTGCCAGCTGGAGCTGTCATGTGACAAGTTCCCCTCTAACCTTATTGATACCCAGTATCTCTTTCTAGCCTTTGGTTACCTAAATTACCAACCTTGCACATCTTGGTTAGAGACTTTTCCCAGGGTCTTTACTAATTAAGTGGATGACAGCATTTCCCAATGACTTCTAATGAAGCCAAAGATCATTCAGACTATTTGGAAGAAGCCAATGGATGTCTGGGAAAACACACAATCTCCTTGCACCTGCTAATCTTTTATTTGGTCATCAATGTACAAGATGTCAGCTAGAGGGTCTCTGTCAGAGGAAGGGAGCCTTGCTAATCTCCATGAAAGTCAGAAATCGCTGCTCCACAGCTCCAACTTAAGGACTGATGCTTATGCTAGAAAACCAGAGTATATACATTTAAAGTAGTAAGATCTCTGCAGATTCAACAGAATACTAAATGAGACAGAAATGCTCTCCCTGCACAACATAATGAATCAGAAACAGGAGAGACATAAAAATTTTAAAAAAACATAAGCCTAAATGTCAGATTGCAGAACAACAAGAAGCCAACTTTTTTACTATGTTTGATGGAAAATGTTAAAGCAAAATATTGGGCTTTCCTTGTAGAAACCCAGAGTTAGACACGCTCATTTTTCCTGTATATTATTAAAATAAACTTTAAAATAAGTTTTAAATTTTAATTCTCTTCTCTACAACAAAGAATTTGTATATATGATTATGAACCATTAGATGTTCAGCTCATGTAGCAGTGGTGAAAATATGTATCTGTATCAGTAGCACTGGATTTTATTTTCAGTCATTGGTCATTTAAGTAGATTTATAATGTTATTACAAAGCCACTCAAATAAACAAACTAATGTGAATTATAGATGATATAGGGACAGGGGAAACTGGAAGCCAGTTTGTATAAGATCATGATTTTATATCAATAAGATCTGAAAAGCAAGCAGTAAAAATCTTTATCACTGTGGCTTTGGGATCAGGGATAAATCTGGTTAAACGAGCTTGATTAAAATATAGCTTAAGGCTATATTTTATATGATCACATATATTTATATGATCACTGCACCACAGATATGGGAAATAGAAGTTTGGAACCATAACTGATACTTTTCTAGTACAAAATACAAACGATAACAGCTTTTCTCAGAATATCGATTTATTTAACTTTCTACACTGTTATAATTTGAGGGGGGGGTCAGTGAGGTCCAGTAACCCCACCCCTTGTGTACGTTTCTGACAACTACCATAAAGAAATACTATTTGCTGGGTGAATCAATAGAAATGTACTCTCTACCAATTCTGCTGGAAGATGATAACAAGGCGTTTGCATGGTTAGTTCCCTATGGAAGCTCTAAGAGGAAATTGCATGCCAGCTTCCTGTCCACCTTCTGGTGGCTTCCGGGTAATCCTTATTGCTCCTTGGCTTGTAGCTGCGTGGTTCACTTCTTGCTTTAGTTTTTACAGACCCCTCACCTGTGTAAACAAACATTTCAGTGCTGAGACAAAAGGCCTGGCAAAACAACTGAGAGGAAGAAGAGTTTACATTGTCTCTTTGTTATTGCAGGATTTTCCCTGTCCAATCTATTGGGGTATTGGGGGCCCCCGTGATTGGACAGGAGAGGGGAGGCAGAGCTAAGGGTTAGAGAGACTAGAGAGGTCACAAGAGGAATGCGAGGAGGAATGGAGGTCTAGATGATGTTATCCAAAGGTTAGAATAATTGGGATAAAGCTTTATCATTATCAGTTGGCTTTGAAATTATTTATGGGCATCTTGTAAATTGTGATTTTATTAATACATAAATCTAATTGGTTAACTATTAAGCTTTAAGAGTCTTGCTTCTGTAGGGTAATTGAGTGATGAGGTAGCAGATCGTGGGTGTGTGGGTGATGGGTGGAAGTGAGAGGAACTCAGAGTCCCCGGCCAGAAAGATGGCGGACAGAGGGACCCCCTAAGTGAGATTATACCAGGCAGGAGCCTTGAGGCTCGACATGAGCTCTGCTGACCTTTGGGTAGATGGCGGGTCAGAAAGATCATAAGTTCTTATTTCTCCATTTCTGGCCCATGGTAATCTAGATCCTTTGCTTTAAGGTCTATGGCAAAGCAGAATCTGATAGCAGAAAGCCATGGCAGAGGAAAGCTGGTCCCCACACAGCAGCCAGGAAACAGAGCCAGAGCTAGACCCCAGTTACAGGAGCTTACACATAATGGGCAAATCACATTGTGTTTCCTGCGCATAGGTTTTTATCTCATCAGCTATGAGTTCACTGATGAAGTAATTGCATAAGTGCATCTTTTGCATAGGGACTGTATTGGCTGGTTTTGTGTATCAACTTGACACAGGCTGGAGTTATCACAGAGAAAGGAGCTTCAGTTGGGGAAGTGCCTCCATGAGATCCAACTGTGGGACATTTTCTTAATTAGTGATCAAGGGGGGAGGGCCCCTTGTCGGGGGTACTACCTCTGGGCTGGTATTCTTGGGTTCTATAAGAGAGCGGGCTGAACAAGCCAGGGGAAGCAAGCCAGTAAGGAACATCCCTCCATGGCTTCTGCATCAGCTCCTGCTTCCTGACCTGCTTGAATTCTAGTCCTGACTTCTTTTTGTGATGAACAGCAATGCAGAACTGTAAGCTCAATAAACCCTTTCCTCCCCAACTTGCTTCTTGGTCATGATGTTTGTGCAGGAATAGAAACCCTGACTAAGACAGGGACTGTTCAAATTCAACCTCAATACCCCACTTCTGTCCCCCAAAGGCTCATATTCATCCTTGAATACCAATGTATGTAGGTCATTTCTAACAGTTCCCACAGCCTTGACAGTTGCAGCATTAATTCAACAGTTCAAGTTCAAAATCTCCCTCTGAGACTCAAAGCAATCCCTCAGTTAAGCAAAACTCAAAAGGCAAATCAGAGACTTTGAATACACAATGATGCAGGATACACATTTCAATTTTCAGGAAAAAAGCTGAGGTGTTAGAAGACTAGGGTCAGAACCCAAGAGGGCAAACATTATATCATGTGGTTCTGTGTCATGACTGGGGGTGTGGTTGTGTGTTGTAAGCTCCAAGGGGGCTTGGGCAGTTCTTCCTTGGTGGCTATACAAGATGCATTCTACATGGTTTCATTCCTGGGCTGCCTCTGCCTGTTGACTGTAGCTTTCCTTGACAAATGGTCTTTGTTAATAGGTATTACCCAATTCCTAGATCTGTACCTATAACTTCACTTGCCAGCTTCTCGAGAAATACCTGCCTCATCAGGACTGTATGCGGAGAATCCAACTTCAAACGTTTTCTGATCTCTCAGATGTGGACAACACTAAGGTCTGCCAACTGCCTGAGCCACTTGGATCATGGCTGCGTTGGCCTCTGCATTTGTGCCTCAGTGGCTGGCTAACCACCAGGAAAACACATGAGTGCGCCTGCCTTGGGACTCAGGGGTACCCTAGTATTCTCATCTCAAAGGAACGTAGTCTCTCAAATAAGTTAAAACATTTACATCCCTAAATCTGTGGCTAAGGTCCAGCCAATCCCTGAGATGCCCTCCGGAAATCTTCCCTATTGATTCTGTGACTTGTTTGGTATTATGACAGCGCCAAATATCTTCAGTAACTCCATTTTCCTTACCCTAGTAACTCCATTAGCCCTAACTTTAATCATGTTTATCCTTACAAAATTGCAAGTTTATCAAATATGCTTTTTTATTCCTGCTTCTTACAATCAATCTTATTAAAAAACAGTTTTTAATCCTGTACTACAGCTAGGATGCTACACTGCCTTGAAATTTCCTCCCCTGTATCAATTAGATTTGCCCTTTTGAAGTGCAGTCTCACACAGTCTCTGTGCATGGACAAAGTCCTTGCAAAGGTAAGTTATTTGTGAGAATGTAGTGTGATTGCCTCTAGTCTGGTTCTCAGGGGATCCCTCAGTCCCATCGGAGACTCCTGGAGCCTAGTCCTTAGTGTGCAGATTCCTATCAGTGTTGCGTTCTTCTGAGCTTGCACTGAAATGTCTATTAAGCTCTGCTTCCTGGTCTCTAGGCTCTCTTTAGCCAGACTCTAAACTTTTTCCAAATTCCTCCCATAAGCCACTTCCAAGGCTTCTGAACCACTTGGTCAAGTAGTAGAACATCAAAGTCTCTCTACTTCTAGTAGCAAAATCTGTATTAGTCGGAGTTCTGTATGTATGTACATATATGTTAAAAGAGTGTACATTATCCAAGGCTGTATTCTCACACAGTGGGTATCTGTAGGCTGAAGAGCCAGATCTATCTGTAGCCCTTCAACTGCTCAGAGTAATAATATGAAATCCCCAGAACAAGAGCGACCAATGATCCAGCCCCAGTAGGAGGCTGCAGGCTTTAGAAATATTCCAGGGAGTTGCTGGGGTTGGTCTACATTGTAAAGTCGAAGAGCCTGACACTGCTTTTGTTTTTGCTGTGTTGCATTTGTTTGTGCTGAATTGTTAACGCTATTGCATCTCAACAAGGAAAAACTAAAGAAGTTAAATCTAAAATAATAATTTTTCTAGTATTCTTCTGATCGTCCAAAGACTTTCTCCACTACCCATGAAAAACAGAGGTTGGGCCTGAAAGAATTCACACAGCTAGGATATGTAGCAGTAGTCCTACCATGTGGACTCCAAAGCTGAGCACGTGGCAGAAACCATTGGTAACAATTGCAGGAAGAAATACACTCACTTGGAGAACAGTTGAGCTTGCAGTGCCTGGGCCTCCCTCCCTCCTTTGCTTTTGTCCACTGGGACTGATAGACTCTTGGATAGTGTTTCTCACATGCCAATCATTGCAGCCTTCTCAGCTTTGAGTAGGCCTTCCCCAGCCTTGAAAAGGCTGAGCAGTTTTACCAGCCTTGAGCAGGCCAAGCAGACCTTGTGCATTCGCCATGACAGGTCTTATCAACCTGCACAGAGACCTCTGTCTTGGCTGCAGTTGCAGGTTCCCATGGGAACTTTGATGTTTTGGCTGCCTGCATGCTGACCTTGCTGCTACAACATACTCCAGCTGAAGAAGGGGATGGGTTTTGTGGTGTTTTCTTTATAAATTATTAAACTTGGAGCCTTGATCAGAACATTCCTCTTGGCTTCATGTTTCTCTCACCTGCCCCACCCCCACCTTATTTCCAGGCCCTCACCCGCCCCCCCACCCCCCACCCCACCTTATTTCCAGGCCCTCTTTCAGGTAAACCCAATTCATCCATGGCTGCTGGACGGCTGCAAATCATGTCTGGTAACCCCCTCACAGACATGTAAGTGATCTTTCTGAGTCTCTTTGGTATCTTTTTCAACAAGTTGACAATCAAGATTCCCACTGGCCAAAGTCTCCCTCTTCATTTTCCTGAATGAACACACCTAAAATACAGAGTGACTTCATCTTGATATCTTTAGCATAATCACATAAGCAAAAAAATCCTTTCCCAAATAAGCTCCTGTTCACAAGTGCTGGGGCTGAAGCCTGGTGCCTATTGTTTTTGTACAGCCAGTACTCAGCCCACTACACCGCTGTGTGTCCTAGTTGCATGAATTCTTTCAGCCCCAACCTTTGTTTCCCGTGGATAGCAAAGAAAGTCTTTGTATAGTCAGAAGAACTAAATATCGGAAAGATGATGTTTTGGAGATTACTCCTTCTCAGCTTTTCCTTGTTAAGAGGCAATGGCATTAATAAAGGCGGTGATTGTCTTTAAAATGCTTTTTCTTAGTACATTTTTTGTAAAAACTGTCCTAACATAATGAAGCCTTCAAGTTGATTTCTTTATAAGTTGATCGGGTCTCCTATTTATCAATGGCAAAAAGTCAAGTTGTATCGCAAACATAAAAAGCCCTGAGCATGTCCATATTACATGTTTTTTCATTGTCTGTTTTGGGCCCAGCACTGTTCCATTATAAATCTTTAAGTAAAACTGAAAATATTTTTGTTTTCTCAAAGCTTAAATGTAGGGATTGACACTGTTTTTTTTTTTTTTTTTCAATCAGACCACCAAGCAAAACAGAATATTTCTATAGATACAAACAAGGAGAATGATTTTTAGAGAAAGATTTCTGTTGACTCAGCCTGGGTAACATGCCTTCTACCACAAAGGACCAGCTTTCTTCTCACAGGTCACATGCCCAGTTTTGAAGTCTACAGTGTTGTGTTAGAAAGCAGCTGTTATCCAGACAGATCACACCAGGCCACCACAGTCCCACGAGGTTTATTGGGGGTGGGGAAGTAGGGAAGAGAAGAAAGAGGAGGGAGAAGAAGGGTGGGGGTCAGGGTCTCTGCCTTTTATTCAGGTAGTGAGGTAAATCATGTGCACCAATGCACACAGGTGAGGTTCATGCTGGAAGTGTGTGGCGGTTGCTGTGGCAACAGACACAGAGGGTCCTTGTCCCCTAGGGGTGGCATCATCACTGGATTTGGAGGCTGACCAGAAACCACTTTTTTTTTTAATTAGATATATTCTTTACTTACATTTCAAATGTTGTCACTTTTCCTGGTCACCCCCCCCCCCCCATCCCCCAAAGTCTCATAACCAATAAACCCTCTCCCGCTTCCCTGTTCTGGTATTCCCCTACACTGCTGCATCAAGACTTCCCAGGACCAGGGGCCTCTCCTCTCTTTGATGTCCAACAAGGCCATGCTCTGCTGCCTATGCATCTGGAGCCATGGTAACACCATGTGTACTATCTGATTAATGTTTTTGTCCCTGCGAGCTATGGGAGTACTGGGTGGCTCATACCATTGTTCCTCCTAAGGCACTGCAAACCCTTTCAGCTCCTTGGGTCCTTTCATTAGCTCCTCCAATGGGGACCCAGTGCTCAGTTCAATGGCCGGCTGAGAGTGTCCCCCTCTGTATTTGTCATGCACTAGCAGAGCCCCCCAGGTGACAGCTATATCTGGCTCTAGTCAGCAAGCACTTGGGGGAATCCATGATAGTGTCTGGGTTTGTAGATTTATATGGGATGGATCCCTAGGTGGGGCAGTCTCTGGATGGTCTTTCCCTCAGTCTCTGTTCCACACTTTATCCCTGTATCTCCTTCTGTGGGTATTTTGTTCCCCCTTCTAAGAAAGGCCAGAGCATCCATACTTTGTTCTTGCTTTTCCTTGAGCTTCATTTAATATGTAAATCGTGTCTTGGGCATTCCAAGCTTCCGGGCTAATATCCATTTATCAGTGAGAGCATCCCATGTATGTTCTTTTGTGATTGGGTTATCTCACTCAGGATATTTTCCAGTTCCACCCATTTGCTAAGAATTTCATGAATTCATTGTTTTTAATAGCTGAGTAGCATTCCATTGTGTAAATATACCACATTTTTTCTGTATCCACTCCTCCATTGAGGGACATCTGGGTTCTTTCCAGGTTCTGGCTATTATAAATATGGCTGTATGAACATAGTAGAGCATGTGTCCTTATTACATGCTGGAGAATGCTCTGGGTATATATCCAGGAGTGGTATAGCAGGGTCCTCTGGAAGTATTAGCTCAATTTTCTGAGGAACCACAAACTGATTTCCAGAGTGGTTGTACCAGCTTATCCCACCGGCAGTGGGGGAGTGTTCCTCTTTCTCCACATCCCGAGGAGCACCTGCTGTCACCTGAGTTTTTGATCTTGGCCATTTTGACTGGTGTGAGGTAGAATCTCAGGGTTGTTTTGATTTGCATTTCCCTGATGACTAAGGATGCTGAACATTTCTTTTTATTTTTAACTGTGATGCTTTTCTTTTTTTCTCTCTCTATTCTTTGTTTGCATTCCAAATGACTTTCCCTTTCCCAGTTCCCCCCTCCCCATAAGTCCCATAAGCCCTATTCCCTCTGCCTGTTCTCCAATCAACCCCCTCCTACTTCTCTGTCTTGGTAATCCCCTACAATGCTGCATCAAGCCTTTCAGGGACCAGGGCCCTTTCCTTCCTTCTTCTTGGGAATGATTTGGTATTTGAATTGTGTCTTGGGTATTCAGAGCTTCTGGGTTAAAATCCACTTATCAGTGACTGCATTCCACGTGTGTTCTTTTGTGACTGGGTTACCTCACTTAGGATGATATCTTCCAGATCCAACCATTTGCTTAAGAATTTCATAAATTCATTGTTTTTAATTGCTGAGTAGTATTCCATTATGTAAATATACCACATTTTCTGTATCCATTCCTCCATTGAGGGACATCTGGGTTCTTTCCAGCTTCTGGTTATTATAAATAAGGCTGCTATGAACATAGTGGAGCATGTGTCCTTATTGCATGCTGGGAATCCTCTGGGTATATGCTCAGGAGTGGTATAGCAGGGTCCTCTGGAAGTGCCATACCCAGTTTTCTGAGAACCCGCCAGACTGATTTCCAGAGTGGTTATACCAACTTGCATTTTCACCAGCAGTGGAGAAGTGTTCCTCTTTCTCCACATCCTTGCCAACACCTGCTGTCTCCTGAGTTTATATATATATATATATATATATATATATATTATTTTCTACAGTCTTTGTTTATAATCCAAAAACTTTCCTCTTTCCCAGTTCCCCCCTCTCCCCCATATGTCCCATAAGTCCTCTTCTCTCCATCCATTCTCCTATCTTTCCCCCTCCTTTTTCTCTGTCCTGGTACTCCACTACAATGCTGGATCAAGCCTTTCCAGAATTAGGGCCCTCTTCTTCCTTCTTCATGGGAATCATTTGATATGCTAATTGTATCTTCAGTATTTAGAGCTTCAGGGCTAATTAATATCCACTTATCAATGATTGCATCCCATGTGTATTCTTTTGTGATTGCATTACCTCACTTAGGATGATATTTTCCAGTTCCATCCATTTGCCTAAAAAATTCCTGAATTCATTGTTTTGAATTGCTCCATTGTGTATATATATCACATTTTCTGTATCCATTCCTCCATTGAGGGATATCTGGGTTCTTTCCAGCTTCTGGCTATTATAAACAATATTTTAAGCCATATTATAAGGCTGCTATGAACATATTAGAGCATGTGTCCTTATTGCATGCTGGGAAAAACCCTTGAGGACATAGGCACAGGGGAAAAGTACCTGAACAGAATACCAATAGCTTATGCTCTAAGATCAAGAATTGACAAATGGGATTTCATAAAATTACAAAGTTTCTATAAGGCAAAGGACACCGTCAAAAGGACAAAATGGCAACCAACAAATTGGGAAAAGATCTTCACCAATCCTACATCCCATAGAGGGCTAATATCCAATATATACAAAGAACTCAAGAAGTTAGACCCCAGGGAACCAAATAACCCTATTAAAAATGGGGTACAGACCTAAACAAAGAATTTTCACCTGAAGAAATTCAGATGGCCAAGAAGCACCTTAAGAAATGCTCAACATCATTAGCTATTAGGGAAATGCAAATCAAAACAACCCTGAGATTTCACCTCATACCAGTCAGAATGGCTAAGGTTAAAAACTCAGGAGACAGCAGGTGTTGGTGAGGATGTGGAGAAAGAGGAACACTCCTTCACTGCTGGTGGGATTGCAAGATGGTGCAACCACTTTGGAAATCAGTCTGGTGGTTCCTAAGAAAACTGGACAAGACATTTCCAGAGGACCCTGCTATATCTAGGCATATACCCAGAGTCTCCTGAGGGTTTTTTTTTTTTTTTTTTTTTTTTTGGTTTTTCAAGACAGGGTTTCTCTGTGTAGCCCTGGCTATCCTGGAACTCACTCTGTAGACCAGGCTGGCCTTGAACTCAGAAATCTGCCTGCCTCTGCCTCCCAAGTGCTGGGATTAAAGGCGTGCACCACCCTGCCCAGCATGTCCTGAGTTTTTAATCTTAGCCATTTTGACTGGTGTGAGGTGAAATCTCAGATTTGCATTTCCCTGATGACTAATGATGTTGAACATTTCTTTAGGTGCTTTTCAGCCATTCAATATTCCTCAGTTAAAAATTGGGTAGAGTTCCTTCTGTTTCTATTTTGTTTGAAGAATATTGGTGTTAGATCTTCTTTAAAGATCTGATAGAATTCTGCGCTAAAACCATTTGGTCCTGTGCTTTTTTTTGGTTGGGAGACTTTCAACGACTGCTTCTCTTTCTTTAGGGATTATGTGACTGTTTAGATGGTCTATCTGATCCTAATTTAACTTTTTGTATTTGGTATCTTTCTAGGAAATTGTCCGTTTCATCAGATTTTCCAGTTATGTTGATTATAGTCTTTTGTAGTAGGATCTGATGATTTTTTGAATTTCCTCAGTTTCTGTTGTTATATCTCCCTTTTCATTACTGATTTTGTGGATTTGGATACTGTCTCTGTTCCCCATGGTTAGTCTGTCTAATGGTTTGTCTATCTTGCTGATTTTCTTAAAGAACCATCTCCTAGTTTTGTTGATTCTTTGTATGGTTCTTTTTGTTTCTACTTGGTTGATTTCCGCCCTGAGTTTGATGATTTCCTGCCTTAAACTCATCTTGGGTGTATTAACTTCTTTCTGTTCTAGAGCTTTCAGAAGTGTACTGTTAAGCTGTTAGTGTATGCTCTCTCCAGCTTCTTTTTAGAGGCACACAGAGCTATGAATTTTCCTCTTAGCATTGCTTTCAGTGTGTCCTATCAATTTGAGTATGTTGTGTCTTCTTTTTCAATAAATTCTAAATAGTCTTTGATTTCTTTCCTTATTTCTTCCTTGACCAAGGTATCATTGAGTAGAGCATTGTTCAGCTTCCATGTGTATGTGGGCTTTCTGTTGTTTTTGCTGCTATTGAAGACCACCCTTACTCCATAGTGATCTGATAGGAGGCATGGGATTAGTTCAATCTTATATCTGTTGAGGTCTGTTTTGTGAATAATTATATGGTCAATTTTGGAGAAGGTACCATGAGGTGCTGAGAAGAAGGTGTATTCTTTTGATTTAGGATGAAACATTTTATAGATACCTGTTAATTCCATTTGGTCCAAAACTTCAGTTAGTTTTGCTATAAAGAATTCTTTTGTGTTTTTTCCATCATGTGTTCTTCATTCATTGGCTGAAGGACAACTGAGCTGATCCCATAGCTTGGATATTGCAAGGAGTGCTATAGTAGGTTTAGGTCTTCAGGGTTCTCCATTGACAGCCATTTTGTTTCCTTTTCAGCGCATGGTCAGGAATGAGATAGCTGGGTCTCTGAGATCTTTTTTGTATGGTTCTCTTTGAAGCTTGCTTGTGAAAGTTGCTTATAGGTAAGGCGATCTCTACAAATGTTTTACAGGAATATGATGCTCCTGTTTTTTATTTTAGAAGATGTGTGACCATTGATTATTTTGTTTCTGAAGCTTTTATCCAATAATACAAAACAGGCCTGTGAAATGAGGCATAAAAATGGTACAATAGACAGCAAAATTATAATTATTTGCAGAAGGTCTGATTGTTTACTTGGAAACAAAAAATCTATTCGGTTTATTTGTGAAAATAAAATGAAGAGCTATTACTATCAGAGAGTTCTGCAAGGTAATGATAAATAAACAATATTTCTGTAGTGTGCCTGTTAAGGGAAATAAGTGGTGTGTGTGTGTGTGTGTGTGTGTGTGTGTGTGTTTGGGGAAAGGATAATTAAATCTAATAGCACTAGGAACAGAAATAGAATATGCTTCAGAATAAGTTTGCCAAGGAATTCCCAGGGTTATATAAAGAAATAAAATGAAAAATTACTGAAAAACATGGTAGAGGTTTAAATATGCACAAAAACATATATCAAGCCTCTTGAGACATCTTAATATTTAAAAACAAGGTAATAATCTTAAGAAAAGCTCAAATAAAAGTCCAGTGTTTATTTTTTTTGACATCACAAACAAATCTAAAATTCATATAGGAGACAAGAGGCACGCTATTGCAGAGGGGAATTCTATGAGATGGTATCACACAGCAATATTTAAAATGATGTGGAAAGGATGTGGGGAGAAGGATTTACATTGGTCCTATGTGCGGATAAGGCTCTTCTTTGGTATTGTATAGGAATAGTGGATCTACATTTATACTAAGGTAGACAGAGTGAAGCAAAAGGGGGAAGTGTCCAGAATTAGACCAAAGAATAGAGAATCATGGAACAGAGCAATATTGTTGAATGAACAAGGAAAGGGTTGATTATTTCATAAATGGTAGTAGGATGAGGATTTTTTTTAAAAGATGGTTACCAGAACACCCTATGTTACATTTTTACTGTTAGTGGCAAAACCCCCAGTTCCTATTTTATTATCTCTCTGTCTCTGTGAGTCAGGAATTTGTGAGGGGGCCCAGATGGTTTGGTCTGGCTCAAGCTCTCTCAGGCAGTTGCAGTCAAATGCTGGGGGCTGCAGCTGAGACTGCAGGACAGCAGAGCAGCTGGCTCTGGTCTGCAGGATCCCTTTATTGGGACCCTCCCATAGGCTGCTTAGGGCTTCCTCCCACCACAGGGGTCTTCAACGAGCCACCTAACTTACATGGCAGCTGAAAACTTCAAAAGCCAATATTTCAGCCATCAAAACAGAAGGTAACAGCCTCCTGTTCCTGAACTTTCGTCATAGGATCATTTCTGTCAAGTGCAGAAATATATACCCGGCTAGATACAATAGGGGTGCAGAGCCATTTTGTCGTCAGCATCACCTTGTGCGATGAAGATGGAAGGAGAAAAACCATTTGGCTGAATCTCTTTTCTTCTGCTTAACAATAGCAGAGACTAGGTAACTTACAAGATACTTTGTTTCCTCTGAGGGTTTTGAAAGCTGAAAAGTTCAAGGTTGGGCAACCATGCAGGTGACAAAGGCATCACAGTCACGCTGCTTAACATGCAGAAGAGGAAAGGGCAAATAGGTTCATGCATAGACTGAAAGGGACTAATGGGGTGGGTGCGTTCTAAGGGCTCACCCCCAGGACACCCATTAATCCTTTCAGAAGGGCAGAGCCCTCACAACCCAACAGCTCTTAAAGGGCCAACTCCCTTTAATACTTTTACACTGCCAATTAAACCTCTAGTTAGTTTTGGCAGGAACAAACCACACCAGGGCAGCATTATTCTAATTAATATAATATCTCACATGAATTAATATAATGAAGATATCCAGATAGGAGACCATCTCCAAGATGATTCTAAATCCTGTCAAGTTAGACACAAATTTTACTTTCCTTTTTTTTTTCTAGAAGAATGTTTCTTAAGCTCAAATTACAAGCCTATTAATCTAATAGAACAATCAAAACTTAGAACCACAGATGTAGAACCATTATAACACTATGCAAATGGATAGCTATTGAGTAAAAAGAGAAGTTGGCTTAGTTCCTTTCAAGCACCCCATATCCTAGTGAGTGACCTTTGGCTCTGTCACTGTCCCCATCCTTATTTGATCATACAAATCATACTTGCCTCCTTCTTTAAAATTATCAAATGGAAACAGAGAGATAATAAACTACCAGACACAAACACATGTTGATCTGCCAATCCAAGTGATTTCTAGAAGAATAAAATTCTCTAACTATAAAATAACAAAGAAAAGCATTGAAGTTTAAAATAAATATATAATAAATTTGAATATACAAGTGCTAATCGATGATTAGAGAAAATAAATAAATAGATATTCATAATTCCTAGTAATGAGGAAATTCTTAGATTTAAGTTAAATGAGCTAGACACTATTCTGTATATAGGACAGGAAATTAAAAGTCAGGTAAAAATGGGCCCTACATAAAATTAGGTCAATAAGTGGTAATTCCCTGGTGTAGGGGTAAATGATCAGAGAAAAAGGAAGAAGTTTATCAAAGTGGGGAAAACACACCACTAAAAACCACAAATTGCCAGTGCAAAGAAGCTTGTTTCATCTGTCAGCATAATACGAAAATAATGTCCCAAGTCAGAGCCTGGGCCATCTGTTCGGAAATGCTATTGGATGTCAAAGCATGGAGCTGGTGTCAGGCGTCTTGCAAAGGTCCACGTCATAGGGCTGCAGGAACTCTTTGTGAGCAGGATAGTTGTGAACTGATGGATAGCTGGCTCATTTCCATCCAATGCCTGGTCATGCTCGGTGTCCACATACAGACCTACAACACCCCCTTGCGATGTCTAAAATACTATCTGCTCTTTCGGACAACAACACCTTTAATTTTGGCATTTAAAAAATTATTAAGCCAAACCACACATTCCAATGAAAAGAGCGCCTGCTAATTCAGCATATCATTAGCTTTTCTTGAAACTTAATACCTCTTATTCTATAAACGTAATATCGAAGACACCATTTGCACCACAGCCTTTAATATAAACTCATAGGATATATTTATATCTGGGTCTATATTGGAAACTCTAGTTTTATCAGGTGCTATAATTAGTCATGTCCCTCACCATGTTTCCTTCTTTGTGTTGGGCTCATGGAGCGTAGAGTCTTATTTTTGACCCGTGTTCAGCTAGTTTTTGAAAAAGTATAGAAGGCTTTGTGCAAGGTAACGTCATGATCTGTACTTCTGGCCTTTCTCTCCATTGGTTCTTTATTTGTAAATGTAGGAACAATAAACATTTTAAAAATAATTTCCCTCACAATGGTCCAAAATGCAGTTACGTACTAGTTAGATGTTATAGATTGAAAGCACGTTCTAGGTTTCTCTAAAAATGTGATCTGCCCCTGCCCTTCCCCACCTCGAGTTGCTTGATAATAAAAGGATCTTTTTGTAAGGCCAGAGGTTGTGAAGATGGGGAGTCACCGACAAGCCCTGGACCTTTGCAAATGATGGATAACCGAGAAAGGATGATGGGAATGGAACATGACAGGCATGCTGGGACAGGAAGTCTCGTGGTTCCCGCTCTCACACGTCACAGTCTCTCCTCCTCTCCATATCCATCCTCGTCATCTGACCCTCCCCTCATCTCACTTCATCTCTGGAGCAATGTGCTCCATGTCACCGACTGACTGGATTCCCGTAACTTAAAAATGTGTACTTCGAATGGAATTTGGCTCTAAGATAATGGGTCTACATTATTCTCAGTATAATTGTATTGGAGAGATTACTCTTTGGACACAGTAATGTGTCCTGTGTCTTTAGGAAATGGATCTTTAGAAGAATATGGTGTCTTCCTAATTTCCATGGTTTGCCATTGTAAGCTACTTAGACCACAACAGACAAATGTTGAAAACTCTTGAATGAGTTTATAGGATGTGGTTTTTATACTTGTGTGTAGTTGAGACAAATGTATTTCTGTAAGTTGTCTAAGATGTTACAGTAACTTTTGAATGTTATTAATGGTTTCATTACCTGTTACATCTTCTAGAAAGATGATTGCATATTATACACTTTAAAATATCATTTGATTCGTTGTGAATTCCGTGTCATGCTGCCCAATCCCACTTGTCTCCCCATCCATTTGTATCTGCCCTTCACCATTGTCATTACTTCCTCCCAAAACAAAACAACCCAAAAAGCATCTCTCTGCAGAAACTTCAGTGTGTCAGAGGATGTCACACCAATTACCCTTTTGGGGATATATCTGTACTTGCAAATGTTCATTGCAATGAGTCCTTGGTCTGGTTCGAGGCCTCTGGTTTCTGCTACACTATCAATACTGGATCCTCACTGGGACTCCTCTCAGACATCCTGTTGTTCCTCCTTTGTGTCATAGAGATCCTGCAGCTTTGGTTCCGTGGGGCTAGTCCCTTCACACACTCCAGCAGTTCATAGATTGGGAAGATGTTGGCGTCGGCCATTTCAAAGCCCTGGATCTGGACTTGAGTGGAAGATGAGTTAGTCAGCCCACTGTTGTATTCCAAACTGGGTTGCTGGAACAGAAGCTGAGGGATGGATGGGGAAGGGGCGAAAAGAAAGAAGGGTCAGGACAATGTTTCACTGATCAAGGCCAAAACCTTAATGTCAGTCAGGCCTTTTAACAGTTTGGGCAAACCCTTACCCCCAGACTCCAGGTTGAGTTCTGGTGGAAGTTGTCTACCTTCTGGAGGTTCTTGTCTCTGACTGCTCCAGCAGCTGGGTGGGTCATCTGCTTAATTCAGGAATTCCTAGACCTGGAGGAACAATGAGCTTAACCTTCACTGAGCTTCTCCACCCTAGGATAAAAATTCCTGCTTTAATCTACTTCCCTATTATGTCCTAACCACAGATTCCTGCCTGAAGCCAGGGATTGTCCTTGGCCAAGGTCAAGTTCCTACCTTGGTATGACTCCCCAATATGGCTCTGTAAAGCCCATCAGCTCTCGGGCACCCACAGCACCATGGTCAGCTCTGCTGTGCTGCCCAGGCAAGGTGCGGGCCACTGACTGCTGCAGCCAGGGAAGGATGCAGGCAGCGAGGGAGGAGGGGTTGGGGCATCTCTCCTTACCCAGGCCATCACTCACCTGTTCTCTCTCAGCTCTCAGGGTTGGTTCACCCATGTCCCTATCTCCAGGGTCAGCTCACCAGGTGAGGTATATTATATGTTTTAATCACTGTCTTTCTCTTGAAAATCCTTACTGCATTCAGCATGTTCTAATTTTACTTTCAAAATACATTTTGACAATTATTACAATTGGCACAAGGAGCTTTTGAATGGTTGTGATATTTACGGTATGACTTTGAATTTGAACTAAAGTCACCCTTGGACTCGGGAAGCCTGGAGAAATCCTGTAGCATATTTGGCAGAGAAACTTCTCTATGGCAAATAATAATATAAATAGTATGCTGTTTATCATACAGAAAATGATGCAATTGACCAACTGTCAGGAAATGGTCTTGGAAATATTTTCTGGTGCTCATGCTGAATTGCTCTGTTGACTATCATTGAGATACAGTTTTGTAGTTATTTTCCTCTCTGTGAAGTCAATTGGCCCAGATAAAAAAATTCTGGTGTAACATTAGCCTCAAAAAGATTAAAATTGAAACATATTATTGCCAACAAGGCAGAAACCACCTTAGAGTGTATTTTAGAAAAATCAGAGCCTTGTCCTGCCCAGGGAGCTGCGGAAGGGGAGAAGCCCTGCGACCATATTTGCTGCCTGCTGGGACAGAAAAGGATCTCTAGGTACTGTACCACTCTGAGCTTTAGATTTCTGGTGGTGCAAACCACCAGGGGTCTGCCTGCACTCAGGAACTGAGCATATAGGCGGTTCATCTGCAAGCCAGTCCATCACAGGACCTGTGTCCTATGTGAGAATCAACAGAGGGAGTGACCCCCACCACAACATCTTCGCTCCATAATAGAGCAGACAGAGAACACCTGGTTGACCTTGACAACCTAAGTATAACATTGCTTGAGGCAAGACTGAGAAGGGCTCCAGAGTCACAAAAGAGGAAGGCAGCAAATCAGTAATCTGTGCCAAAGGAAACCCAGTCATCCAGTGTTGCAGAGATAACCTTAAAAATCCATAGTAGGTTGAAGCACCAGCTAGTGACAATAAGACCATCTAACACCTGGGAGAACCAGATGACTAAAGGCAAATGTAGGAACGTTACTAACAGAAACCAAGGCATTATGGCAGCATCTGAACCCAATTCTCCAACATTAGCAAGTCCTGGATACCCCAACACACCAGAAAAACAAGATTTGGATTTAAAATCACTGGTCATGAAGCTGGTACAGGAACACATGAAGGACATACTTAAAGAAATTCAGGAGAAAATGGATCAAAACTTAGGACCCCTTAAAAGGGAAACACAAAAATCATTGAAAGAAATTCAGGAGAATACAAAAGCCAATAAGGAAGAAATGCAAAAATCACTTAAAGAAATACAGGAGAACCTTGATCAACAGGCAGAAGTCATGAAAGAGGAAACACAAAAATCTCTTAAAGAATTAGAAGAAAACACAAACAAGCAAATGACAGAACTGAGCAAAAACTTCCAGGATCTAAAAACAGAAGTAGAAACAACTAAGAAAGCACAAAGGGAGACAACTTTGGAGATAGAAAACCTTGGGAAGAAATCAGGGACCACAGACGCAAATATCAACAACAGAATACAAGAGATAGAAGAAAGAATTTCAGATGCCGAAGATACCATAGAAACCATGGACTCAACAGTTAAAGAAAATGCAAAATGCAAAAAGCTTGTAACTCAAAATATCCAGGAAATCCAGGACACAATGAGAAAGCCAAATCTAAGGATTATAGGCATTGATGAGAGTGAAGATTTACAACTTAAAGGGCCAGCAAATATCTTCAACAAAATTATGGAAGAAAACTTCCCTAACCTAAAGAGAGAGATGCCCATGAATATACAAGAAGCCTACAGAACTCCAAACAGACTGGACCAGAACAGAAATACCTCCTGTCACATAATAATCAAAACCCCAAATGTACTAAACAAAGAAAGAATACTTAGGGCAGTAAGAGAAAAGGGGCAAGTAACATATAAAGGAAGACCTATCAGAATTACACCAGATTTCTCACCAGAGACCATGAAAGCTAGAAGATCCTGGGCAGATCTCATGCAGACTCTAAGAGAACACAAATGCCAGCCAAGACTACTATACCCAGCGAAACTCTCAATTACTATAGATGGAGAAACCAAGATATTCCATGACAAAACCAAATTTACACAATATCTTTCTACAAACCCAGCCCTACAAAGGATAATAGGGGGAAAACACCATTACAACAAGAGAAACTATACCCTGGAAAGAGCAGGATATTAAGTTTCTTTCATCAAACCCAAAGAAGATAACCACACATGTATAAAATTAAAATCAAAAATGATAGGAAGCAATAACCACTACTCATTGATATCTCTTAACATCAATGGACTCAATTCCCCAATAAAAAGACATAGACTAACAGACTGGTTACGTAAACAGGACCCTACATTTTGCTGCATACAGGAAACACACCTCAGTGTTAAAGACAAAAACTACCTTAGAGTAAAAGGCTGGAAGACAATTCTACAAGCAATTGGTCCCAGGAAACAAGCCGGAGTTGCCATTCTAATTTCAGATAAAATTATCATGTCATCAAAAGAGACATGGAAGGTCACTACTTGCTGGTCAAAGGAAAAATCCAACAAGAAGAACTCTCAATCCTGAACATCTATGCCCCAAATACAAGGGCGCCCTCATTCATAAAAGAAACTTTACTAAAGCTCAAAATACACATTGCACCTAACACAATAATTGTGGGTGACTTCAACACTCCACTCTCATCAAGGGACCGATCAGGAAAACAGAAACTAAATAGGGGGACAATGAAAATAATTGAAGCTTTGAACCAATTGGAGTTAACAGATATATATAGAACTTTTCATTCCAAAGCAAAAGAATATACCTTTTTCTCAGCACCTCATGGTACCTTCTCCAAAATAGATCATATAGTTGGTCACAAGACAGACAGACCTCAACAAATATAAGAAGATTGAAATAATCCCATGCTTCCATCAGATCACTATGGAGTAAAAGTGGTCTTTAGTAACAGTAAAAACAACAGAAAGCCCACATACACATGGAAACTGAACAATACTCTACTCATTGATACCTTGGTCAAGGAAGAAATAAAGAAAGAAATCAAAGATTTCTTAGAATTTAATGAAAACGAAGGCACAACATACACAAATCTATGGGACACAATGAAAGCAGTGCTAAGAGGAAAACTCATAGCTTTGAGTGCCTCCAAAAAGAAAATGGAGAGAGCATACACTAGAAGATTAACGGAACAACTGAAAGCCCTGGAACAAGAAGAAGCTAATTCACCCAGGAGGAGAAGAAGACAGGAAATCATCAAACTCAGGGCTGAAATCAATCAAGTAGAAACCAAGAGAACCATACAAAGAATCAACAAGACCAAAAGCTGGTTCTTTGAAAAAATCAACAAGATAGATAAACCCTTAGCCAGACTAACCAAAGGGCACAGAGACAGTATCCAAATTAACAAAATTAGAAATGAAAACAGAGATGTTACAACAGAAACCGAGGAAATTAAAAAAAATCATCAGATCCTACTACAAGAGCCTGTACTCAACACAACTGGAGAATCTGGAGGAAATGGACATTTTTCTTAGACAGATACCAATTACCAAAATTAAACCAGGATCAAATAGACCATCTAAACAGACCCATAACCCCTAAAGAAATAGAAGGGGTCATAGATAGGCTTCCGACCAAAAAAAGCACAGGACCAGATGGTTTCAGTGCAGAATTCTATAAGACCTTCAAAGAAGACTTAACACCAATACTCTTCAAACTTTTCCACCAAATAGAAACAGAAGTAAAACTACCCAACTCCTTCTTCAAAGCTACTATTACGCTGATACCAAAACCACACAAAGATCCAACTAAGAAAGAGAATTTCAGGCCAATTTCCCTTATGAATATCGATACAAAAATACTAAATAAAATTCTTGCCCACCGAATCCAAGAACACATAAAAATGATCATCCACCATGATCAAGTAGGCTTCATCCCAGGGATGCAGGAATGGTTCAATATAAGGAAATCCATAAATGCTATCTACTACATAAACTCAAAGAAAAAAAACCACATGATCATTTTATTAGATGCTGAAAAAGCATTTGACAAAATTCAGCATCCCTTCATGCTAAAAGTATTGGAAAGGACAGGAATTCAAGGCTCATATCTAAACATAGTAAAAGCAATATACAGCAAACTGGTAGCCAATATCAAACTAAATGGAGAGAAACTTGAAGCAATCCCACTAAAATCAGGGACTAGACAAGGCTGCCCCTCTCTCCATATCTTTTCAATATAGTTCTTGAAATCCTAGCTAGAGCAATTAGACAACATAAGGAAGTCAAAGGGATACAAATTGGAAAGAAGTCAAACTATCACTATTTGCAGATGATATGATCGTATACTTAAGTGACCCTAAAAACTCTACTAGAGAACTCCTACAGCTGATAAACAACTTCAGCAAAGTGGCTGGCTACAAAATCAATGCAAGCACATCAGCAACCTTTATATATTCAAAGGATAAGCAGACTGAGAAAGGAATTAGGGAAATAACCCCCTTCACAATAGCTACAAACAGCATAAAGTATCTTGGGGTGACTCTAACCAAACAAGTGAGAGACCTATATGACAAGAACTTCAGATCTCTGAAGAAGGAAATCGAAGAAGATCTCAGAAAATGGAAAAAATCTTCCACGCTCGTGGATTGGTAGGATTAATATAGTTAAAATGGCCATCTTGCCAAAGGCAATCTACATATTCAATGCTATCCCCATAAAAATCCCAACCCAGTTCTTCATAGAGCTAGAAAGAGCAATTCTCAAATTTATCTGGAATAACAAAAAACCCAGGATAGCTAAAACTATTCTCAACAGTAAAAGAACTTCAGGGGGATTCAGTATCCCATACTTTAAACTCTACTACAGAGCAATAGTGATAAAAACTGCATGGTATTGGTACAATATCAGGCAAGTGGATCAATGGAATAGGATTGAAGACCCAGAAATGAACCAACACACCTATGGTCACTTGGTCTTCGACAAAGGAGCTGAAAGCATCCAGTGTAAAAATGATAGTCTTTTCCACAAATGATGCTGGTTCAATTGGAGGTCAGCATGCAGAAGAATGCGCATCGATCCATACTTATCTCCTTGTACCAAGCTCAACTCCAAATGGATCAAGGACCTCCACATAAAACCTGACACACTGAAACTAATCGAAAAGAAACTGGGGAAGATCCTGGAAGACATGGGCACAGGGGAAAAGTTCCTGAATAGAACACTAATAGCTTATGCTCTAAGATCAAGAATTGACAAATGAGACCTCATAAAACTACAAAGTTTCTGTAAGGCAAAGGACACCGTCAAAAGGACAAAATGTCAACCAACAGACTGGGAAAGGATCTTCACCAACCCTAAATCCGACAGAGGGCTAATATCTAATATATACAAAGAACTCAAGAAAGTAGAACCCAGAGAACCAAATAACCCCATTAAAAATTGGGGTACGGAGCTAAACAAAGAATTTTCACATGAAGAACTTCGGATGGCCGAGAAACACCTTAAGAAATGTTCAACATCATTAATCATTAGGGAAATGCAAATCAAAATAACCCTGAGATTTCACCTCACACCAGTTAGAATGGCTAAGGTCAAAAACTCAGGAGACAGCAGGTGTTGGCGAGGATGTGGGGAAAGAGGAACACTCCTCCACTGCTGGTGGGATTGCAAGATGGTGCAATCACTTTGGAAATCAGTCTGGAGGTTCCTCAGAAAACTGGGCATGTCACTTCCTGAGGACCCTGTTATACCACTACTGGGCATATACCCAGAGGATTCTTCAGCATGCAATAATGACACATGCTCCACTATGTTCATAGCAGCCCTATTTGTAGTAGCCAGAAGCTGGAAAGAACCTAGGTGTCCTTCAATGGAGGGATGGATACAAAAAATGTGGTATATTTATACAATGGAGTACTATTCAGCCATTAGAAACAATGAATTCATGAAATTCTTAATCAAATGGATGGAGCTGGAGAACATCATACTAAGTGAGGTAACCCAGTCTCAAAAGATCAATCATGGTATGCCCTCACTGATAAGTGGATATTAGCCTAGAAACTTTGAATACCCAGGACATAATCCACAAATTAAATGATGTCCAAAAAGAATGGAGGAGTGGCCCCTGGTTCTGTAAAGACTCAGTGCAAGAGTATAGGGGAATTCCAGAACAGGGAAGTGGGAAGGGGTGGATGGAAAAACAGGGGGACGGAAGAGGGCTTATGGGACTTGCGGGGAGTGGGGACCCAGAAAAGGGGAAATAATTTGAAATGTAAATAAAAAATATATCAATAAAAAAAAGAAAAAAAAAGAAAAATCAGAGACATTTTTATGCTTTTTGTGTGGGGGACTGGGCTTGGCAGGTATCTGATTTGACCACACTGGGAAGCAGCATAGCCAGGTGAGTTGTTACATCTAAGAGTCTATTGTTACATTTGTTACATATAAGAGTTCTATTGATCCTGAATACCATGTATTTTCTATGTAACATTAATTCATGTCAGCTTTTCTGAAGTCAGGCAAAAGCCAATTAGAAGAAAGGAAAAAAAAGGCATGGGTAATGAGACAACTCAACAGAGGCTCTGATTTCATTCAAAAGTTCCATCTATCTATCTATCTATCTATCTATCTATCTATCTATCTATCTATCTATCTATCTATCTGTCTGTCTGTCTGTCTATCCATCTGTCCGTCCATCTATCTATCATCTATCTATTATCTATCTATCTATCTATCTATCTATCTATCTATCTATCTATCTATCTATCTATCTATCTAATTTTTTTATCCTAGTTTAGAAAACAGAAAGATTCTGTACTGGCTGGTTCTGTGTGTCAACTTGACACAAGCTGGAGTTATCACATAGAAAGGAGCCTCTTTTGAGGAAATTCCTCCATGAGATCCAGCTGTGGGGCATTTTCTCAATTAATGATCAAGGGGGGAGAGCCCCTTGTGGGTGGTGCCATCTCTGAGCTGGTAGTCCTGGGTTCTGTAAGAAAGCCAGCTGAGCAAGCCAGGGGAAGCAAGCCAGTAAGCAGCACTACTCCATGACATCTGCATCCACTCCTGCCTCCACCTTCCTGCCCTGTGTGAGTTATTGTCCTGACTTCTTTTGGTGATGAACAACAATGTGGACGTGTAAGCTGAATAAATCCTTTCCTCCCAACTTGCTTCTTGGTCATGATGTTTTGTGTAGGAATACAAACCCTGACTAAGAAAGGCTCCTATAAAAGCTAGTTATCAGTCACTTAATACAGTGACATGTGGAAATGTCACTGTATTGTTTAGTTCTATTTCTAAGAAATATCATTCTCCTTGGAAGGTGGAAGGTTAGTTATTGAGTTACTAAAGAAACAAGAGAATATGCTAGGGCAATGGTAGCATAGAACTTGTGGGAGTGACTGACCAGAGTCTGTTTTGCCCGAAGGGGAAGTGAGGATGAACTGGGGGGGGGAGGGGAGTAGAGGAAGGGGAAATCTATTTTCAATAAAAGAAAAAATGCAAAAAATACCCCAAACAAACAAAAATTAAAAACCAAATCAGTTTCTTTTTGTGTCCCAGAAGTTTGAAGCCTGGTTTTCTTATTGCCTAATACATTCTTCTACATCTGTCTCTCTGTTTGTCTGTCTGTTTGTCTGTTTTTCTCTGTCTGTCTCTGTTTCTGCCACCCCTCCCCAGTGTGTATGTGTATGGTGCTGGATGGTAAATCTAGGACATTGCATATGCTAAACAATCCCTACTACTGAGAAATTCTCTCCTCCCTTATTTGATCCAGTAAAGTTTTATTTTCCCAAATACACAGCTGATTGAACCTGTTCACGCAGCTTCACCAGCAGCTGGGGCATCTCTACCCTTTGTGTTCCTGGTGTAAATGACTTGGACTCTGTGCTTTGAAACCAGCTTGATAAGTCCTTTACTAAGTAGCTCCTGAAGGTCTGCCCTGGCTAAGGAACCTCGAATCTTCAGTCTCTCAGAGACCATGGCTGGAGTCATAAGTTTACAGTTGGGAACTTCCTTACAGAGTTTTCATATGTAGCTTTGACAGGACGAGACTGTTCAGCTTGTCCTGAGCTTTGCCTTTGGACTACTTCTTTTTGGCCTTGCCACCAGATTTATTTACTGGGTCTTTGTCTTTTTTTGGCTGACTTTCCGGCAGCTTTCTTCTTCTTGTCTTTGGATAGCATAGTGAAACTCAGAGAGTAGTGTGGACCACTGAAGTCTCACCAGGATGTCTGAGAAATTTCCCTCTAATATTTTAAGGTTGACAATGAAGAGAGGCCAGGGAAGCAAAGTCTGAGTGTCCACAGCCCTCCACCAGGTGCAAGTGTATGGGTCTTTTCTATTCCCTCTCCAGTTCCTGAATAATGACACGGAGGCTTATATTTATTTTATAGCTTTTGGCCTTAAGCGAGGCTTATTTCCAACTAGCTCATAACTCAATTATCCTGTTAATCCTAATCTAAATTCTGCCACATGGCTGGGTGCTTCTCGTTTCACACCTCTGGGTCTCCCTGGCAAAATCTCCCTACCTCTTTCCCAGAGTTCCCCCCTTTCTCTGGAAGTCCAACCTCACTATTCTGCCTTTTGCTATAGACACTAGGCTTTTTATTTTAACCTATCAGAAGGTACCTTAGGCAGGTAAGGAAGGACAGAGATACCTCTTCCCATAGTGCATATCAACACTGTTCCTATACTGCAGAAATGAAGATTTGATAGTATAGAAAAGAAGGCACTAGAAGTTTCCTGTTGTTCTGCAATTTGGACATCAGGGTATCAGCATAAAGCCTTGGAATCATCATGAATCCTAAATGGTGTGTGTACAGTTGTTGAGCAACTCCGTGTTCTAAAGACTGTATTATGGGGACTGCTGATGAAATGGACACATCTATATAGATCTGTGGTGGCGTAATAGACACCACAATTATAGCCAGCATCTCTCCTTGATGTCGTTAGGATTTTGTGAGCTTAAGGACCTTTCTAAAGTTCTAACAACAGACAGCACCTACATGACTGATCATAGTAAGTGGGAAGTGCAGAAGTAGACAGAATTTGGAGCAATAAGGCATAGCTATCTTCCTTCCTTCTTTCTTTCCTTCCTTCCTTCCTTCCTTCCTTCCTTCCTTCCTTCCTTCCTTCCTTCCTTCTTTCCTTCCTTTCTTTCTGTCTTCCTTCCTTCCTTCCTTCCTTCCTTCCTTCCTTCCTTCCTTCCTTCCTTCCTTCCTTCCTTCCTTCCTTCCTTTCTCCTTTCTTCTTTCTTTTTACTACTTTTTTCCTCCTCTTCCTCCTCCTCCTCTACCTCTTCTTCCTCTCTTCCTCATCTCCCTCCTTTTCTTTTGGCATACCTTCCCAAATTTTCCTTTCTTGCAGATTCTAAAGAAATTATTTGTTCTGCTATTTACAGCCTCACTCCTTTTCAACTCCTCTGCATCTAAAAATGTGGACTTATTATTTGCATTTTGTGAAAATGTATTAAAATAGGGCCAATTAATTTTACTGAAGTATACTTGCATTGACAAATATATTAGTATGTTTTATTAATAAAGTAAAAGTTTACTTTTGATTAGTAGAAATTTGAGTCATGGTCTTTAGCTCATCATATAAAATAAACAAATTGGATCCCTCATTGCTAGCTTCTGAGTTTCCAGAGGCTAAGTAAAAATTATTTGAGTTACTGTCATGGAGTGTTCTAAAGTGACACACAGAATCATCACTTCAATAGGCTAGAGCTAGCCTAATTGAATGTGTCATGGAGTTAGTATGAAGTATTTAAAAGTACTCAAAATGGATGACAGGCAAACATCACCTCTGATCAAATTGGCACATGACTCAGAATTACAGATTTTTTCTTATGATTCTATTAGAGAGTAATTAACTGAAAAAGATACGAATGGTACCTAAGATTAACAACAATGTCAATAAGCTATTTGAACTTTAGCTAAAAATGAATACTCGGAGCCCAGCAATTAAGCACATTTGGTTTAAATAAAGCACCTTCGGCGGCTGGGAAAATTGCCCACTGAGTTTATGTTCCTACTGGGAAATATTTCTTGGGATTGGAGTAACCAAGGCATCTCAAAAACAATGGGAACAATATAGAAGTTAAAAATACTTTATGAAGAAAGCAGGCCTCCTGGCCATTATCATCTTAGGTTCTTAGTGAAATAACAGAGTGGAAATTAAGAGGAAAAGTACTGTGCGCACATGGAGAACACAGTGAAAACCTGGAGATGATTTCACATGGAACTGAGCATGGCAGGCATCTGCCCTTGTGTTCCGCTGACCACGGTGTAAAATGTGTGGAGGAAATTCAGGGGATGCAATATATCTGGACTTCACTAAATCATTTCCTTTCTGCTTTGTAGAAGCTTACTTAATATTTTAATTAAAGCTGGCTTAACAATTTACACTGGCATTCAGGCTGAAATAAGCTTATATATTTTAGAAAGGGCAGGACCAGAGTTTGTCACTACATATGAGCTGAGTGAGTGAAAGGCAGGAGAAACACCGAGAAGGCCCCGGGGTTATAGGTGGTCTCTCAGAGAGAGCTGTGGGTGCCAAAGAACCATGGATATGAGATGCTATGATTGATACAGAGCCAGGCAGGGAGATCAATTGAATAGAATTGAAGGCCCAGAAATGAACCCATACACCTATGGTCACTTGATGATCACAACTGGCTCTCAAATATTAAGGCATAATATATTGATCTTAAAAGCAGTGCAAAAGAGAGTATTTATTTTGCATGCTTTTGTTGTGCTAACAAAGTCTCTTCTGCAGGCAGAGACTGCCCTTTCTGATTGTAAAATCCTGATTTGGTCTTGGAGGAAAACCTTAAGTTATTGGAAGGTGTTATTAAAAAAAAACAAAACAAAACCCGTGGTTCTGTGAATTTTATTAAACAACAGAATAACAACAATAGCAGCAACAATAACAACAACAAAAGCTTCAAGTTAAAAAAATTTGTGGAAATAAAACTCTGCTTTTGTAGAAAATACTGCCTTAGATGCTATCTCCATTTTGGTCATTAATACTGATCTCTGTTTTCTCATCACCATTAACTTTGCCATTAACCTAGTGCTTTCGTATGTTTTATCATCCTTATTACCTCTGTTATGATAAGGAAAGCAGCTGTTGTAACAGTTGCTTCTATTTATTTCTTACAGGGATATGTTGGCAACTAGACCTGATCCTGTTATAACCAATAATCTGTGTTTTGCAGAACACGATTCCTAATTTATCAATCCCATCATATTCTGTTTGCAATGGAGAAATTCATACTGTTAGGTACAAGCTGTAGACAGGACTGAATTGTTTAGCTGCGCACCCCTGATATATCTCATTTGGGGCAAATGGGTACAATTTGCAATAGCTGCCATTATACAGTTAGATCTTCTATTTCTGTAACATGCCAATATTTCAACAAATCCCAGACCTTTCTCCTCAGATTTCTAAGGTTCTTTCAGAGTGGCCACTCGCAATATATTTCAGGGCTTCCTCACAGGACAGGGAGGCACACCGATATAATTTTTCTTTGTTCTCTTTAATTTGAAACTGTAGTTCTGCACCAAACATCCTCATAAAGTTTGGTTGTATCGTATAAAATTCCAAAGCTTGAAAACCAGAAAATATTGTAGTAGACTAGTCACTGTGCAGTCTTTGCCCTTTAGCAACACAAAATTCTTTTGTTTTGGTTGTGTCTGCGCTCCTTTATCTGTACGCACATGTGTGAAGACCGGAGGTTAACTCTGGCCTCTGTCCCTCAGGAGCTGTCCACCTTGCTTTATAAGGCAGGGTGTCTTTCTAGGACTTGAGGCTTGCTTATTATGAAATGCAGGCTAACCAAAGAGCCCCTGGCATCCACTTGTCTCCCCCTCCCCGTGCTAGGGTCACAAGCCTACTCCAGTGTCCAAATTTGTAGGCAGGTTTTGGTGGCTCAAACTCAGGTGATGCTTGTGTTGTACTTTACAGATGGAGTACATCTTCCCAGTTTCCAACACTGCTAAAATGAACCATGGTTTTGTTTTCATCATGCTATGTAAAAACTGATATTGACATATGTGATGGTTTGTATATGCTCGTCCCAGGGAGTGGCACTAATAAAAGGTGTGGCCTTGTTGGAGGACGTGTGTCACTGTGGGGGTGGGCTTGGAGATCTTCCTCCTAGCTGCCTGGGGATGCCCAGGCTGTTCCTGGTTTCCTTCAGATAAAGATGTAGAACTCTCAGGTCCTCCTGCACCATGCCTGCCTAGATGCTGCCATGCTTCTGTCTTGTTGACAATGGATGGAACCTCTGAACTTGTAAGCCAGCTCCAATTAAACATTGTCCTTTATAAGAGTTGCATTGGTCATGGTATCTGTTCATAGCAGTAAAACCCTAAGACAACATATTTAACAACATAAATTATTACATTAAATATGAATTAACATAAGTGGCAAAAGCAAAGTGGGTAATAGAAATGATAGCATCATTTTGAGAATTTGGATACTCATCAGCATTTGGAATTTAAAATTCATTATCCTGTAGAATTAATTTACACATGGAGAAGAATTTCAGCTGATTAAGAGTTCAACCTTGTATATTATAAGTTCTGGTTTCAGATTTTACTTGTGTGTGTGTTTCTAGTACTTTTTCTTTTCTTTCTTTTGTTTTTGTTTTCATTGTTTTGTTGTTGTTTACCTTATTGTGTTTTAAAGAGAATAAGAGATAAAGCATGGAGTTGATGGGTAGAGAGGTGGGAAGGACCTGGGAGAAGATGAGAGAAAAGAGAAGAGAAACTGTGATTAGGATATACTGAATGGAAAAATATTTCCAAGAAATAGGAAAAAAAGAGTCTAGACTCTCCTATGCATAAACAAATTGAAAATGCATAAGACTACATATTATTTTAGTGACAAGGAAAGACAAAACTGGAAATTCAAAAGAAAAACATCAACAAATATATAAATCACTCAAAAGCTTCTTTTGGTATTGGGATTGTTATGGTATTGATATCAGGATTCCATGGCTTCTTGGTTCCCATTTGAATCATGTATTCTGTCAATTTTCAAATTGACTGCAAAATGCATTATGTTGTGTTTAAATAATGTTTTGTTCAAGAAAGTTCCATATCCCACCGACTTGTGCAAAAGCATAACTTTGATGAGAAAGTAGTTTTTTATTTTTTGAGATAGAATTCTATGTCCCTTAAATTCAGACTTGTAATTTAGCTGTGGATAGGCGTGAACTTCTGATTTTCCTGTCTCCACCTCCAATGTGTTGGGGATTACAAGCATTCATTACCCTGCCTGGCCTTTGATGAGAGTTCTCTTAGACAAGGGTCTCTTGTAGGTGACTTATTACATCCCAACCAGATTTAATGATACTCCATGAAGCCACTTTTTAAAGCTTCATCTGTCTCCTGTCTCATCAAACCAGACAGCAGATTTTCTTAGTGTCCAGACAATGTTTGAAATTAGAACATCCAAGACCAGATCATTGTGGTCTGTAGACAGTTACTTCTGTCAGCACCACACATTTTCTTCAGCTGTAGGCTTCTGGAAAGTATGTTTTGTCGGGTGGTGGTGGTGCATGCCTTTAATCCCAGCGCTTGGAAGGCAGAGGCAGGCAGATTTCTGAGTTTGAGGCCATCCTGGTCTACAGAATGAGTTCCAGGACAGCCAGAGCTACACAGAGAAACCCTGTCTTGAAAACAAAAACAAACAAACAAACAAACAAATGGAAAGTATGTTTCTAGTTGGATTTGGTCATGTCTTTAGTAAACACACTGTTTGCAAGGGAGTGTGGCTACCTCTGTAAAGCAGTTGGTTACTCATGCTAGGCTACATAGGGATATGAAGAAAGGTGTCAGGGTCCCAGATAAAGCAAAGAGAAAGAAAGGATGAACACTTTGTGGTCATTTCTACAATAGACTAGACAGGTTCATACCTAGAGTAGATGAACATGATTTTGTGAATAAAGTCAGCAGGTTGTCAGATCACAGAGGTGGATTCCCCTAGCCCATTTCATGGCCCTGGGAAAAAGAGAGCTGAGAAAAGCTCTTCTGGTAGAAGAATTTAGCTTTGAGTCTTTGAGTGTTTGGAGGGCTATTGGCTCTTTGTTTGCATTTGAAAGGTGAGTGCTTTGCTTTTCTAAGACCTGGTTAGACCTGGGAAGAACAGGCTCTTTGTAGTCAGTGAGGTCCCTAAAACAAAATACCAAGAATAACTACAGAAATACTGGTGGGGAAAGAAGCTGGTTGATGAGAAATGAAGAACTGAGCCTTGGCTCTGACTTAGAATCACATTCCAGGCAGGCTCAGATCACTGGTCTTTGTGGTAGTTGTACCCCCTGCTCAACTACTATTTCCAGATGTGTCCCCGTGGCTTTCTCCCTTAGTTCCTTTGTGTTTTAACTCCCTAACAACAACAAACCACCACAACGCACTCCCCTGCCCACCTAGCACCCTTCTTAAAGTTGAGCCCTCCCCACAGAGTCCTGCTGACCCTGCCTCATTTTCTTGAACATTCCTTTCTAACTCAACATTTGTCTCATTTATCTTTCCCTTTTGACTATTTGTTTTCATGAAATATATTTTGATCATGGTTTTCCCTTCCACTGACTCCTCCCAGACTCCTTCCTCCCACCTTCTTACCTACTCAACTTTGTTTTTAATCTGTCCCCTCTCAGCACACACACACACACACACACACACACACACACACACACACACACACAATCCCCAAAACCAAGAAGATAAAAAAAAAAAAAAAAAAAAAAAAAAAACCAACCAAAAACCAAAATACCCACTAAAAGCAAAAACAAGACAAAACACTCATGGAGTTTGGTTGTTCTTTACTTACTTAACTCCTGGACATGAGGCTTACCCTGGAGTGTGATTGATATACCTAATGACATTCTATGGTAGAGAACTGATTTTTCCCACCTTTGCTAGCTGGTTTCAATTGCATACAACTTCTTGGTTGGAACTCAGAGCCTGTGTCTGTGTCCTCTGTTGGTGCTGACACTCACCTGTGCAGGCTTCATATAAACGTTCATATCTGCATTAGTACTGCTGTGGTTTCCTGGGAGCCCTCTGTTCTGTTTGGCTCCTACAATCGTTCGATCTTCTCTTCCGAATAGATTCTTGAGCCTCGAGGGCAGAGGTTGGAGGAAGATATCACTTAGGATTAAGTGCTCTAAAGCTGCTCACAGTCTGCACCCTGTCCAGTTGTTCGTCTTTGTGCTAATTCCCACCAACTGCAAGAAGAAGCTACTCTGATGAGGGTTGAGGGAGGCCTTGCTCTACGTGCAAAGCCATATGACATTAAGAGTCATTTTATTGTTCCAGCTCGTGATCCCACCAGCACCATTTGGTCAAAATGCTGTCTTTTTTCCACTGGATGATTTTAGCTCCTGAAAATCAGTCTGGCATTTCCTCAGAAAATTAGACATAGTACTACTACCTGAAGACCCAGCTATACTACTGCTGGGCATATACTCAGAAGATGCTCCAACATGTAATAAGGACACATGCTCCCCTTTGTTCATAGCAGCCATATTTACGATAGCCAGAAGCTGGAAAGAACCCAGATGTCCCTCAACAGAGGAATGGATATAGAAAATGTGGAACATCTACACAATGGAATACTACTCAGCTATTAAAAACAATGACTTCATGAAATTTGCAGGCAAATGGATGGAACTTGAAATTGAAGTTGAGTGAGGTAATCCAATCACAAAAGAACGCATATGGTATGCATTCACTGATAAGTGGATATTGTCCAAAAGTTCAGAATACTCAAGATTTAAATGAAGCCCGAGAATGAAGACCATAGTGTGGGTGCTTCAGTGCTTCTTAAGGGGGAACAAAATACAGGAGGAAATATGGACACAAAGCGTTGAGCAGAGACTGAAGGAAAGGCTATCCAGAGATCACCCCATCTGGAGATCCATCCCATATTTTCACTGAACCTGGATGCTATTGTGGATGTCAGCAAATGCTGACATAGCTGTCTCCTGAGAGGATCTGCCAGAGCCTGAGAAATACAGAGGGAGATGCTTGCAGCCAACCATTGGACTGAGCACAGGGTCTCTGATGGAGGAGATGGAGAAGGGACTGAAGGAGCTGAGTGGGTTTGCAGCCCCATGGAGGGAGCAACAGTGTCATCTGACCAGATTCCCTGGAGCTCCCAGGAACTAGCCCACCAACCAAAGAATTCACATGGAGTGACCCATGGCTCTGGCCACATATGTGGCAGAGGATGGCCTTGTTGGAAATCAGTGGCATGAGAAGCCCATGGGCCTGAAGGTGCTGGATGCCACAGTGTAGGAGAATTCCAGGGTAGGAAGATAGGAGGGGGTGGGTGAGTGGGGGAGCACACTTACAGAGGCAGGGGGAGAGAGGATGGGATTGGGGGTTTCTGAAGGGGAGACCTGAAAAGGGGACAACATTTGAAATGTAAATAAAGAAAATATCCAATTAAAAAAGAAAAAGTAAAAAGGAGTCATTTTATTGCTAGGGTTTGTTAGCAAGATAATAGTAGCAGGTTTTACCGTTGGCCTATATGCTTGTGTGACATTCTTGGCCACTTCAGCAGTGCCATATATGGTTTTGCCTCTCCCATATCTCATGGAATAGGGACTTAAACCCAATTTTTTAAAAACAGTGGTTGGTTACCCTTTTTCTTGTGGCCTCTTTAACATAATTAGATTATAAGCTATATAAAAGAAAGGGGCTTTTCTATCCTTTCGATCCTGAGCAACTTCTGCTAAGTACACAAAATATCTGTGGAATGAATGAGGGGAAAAGTAATATTCACTATTCAGCTTAAAGCTATGTTCTGTTTTCCATGACTTTGCTCACAACATCTTTGACAGAGACACTTGGTGGCAATGAACCATTAGTGGCGCCCAATTGGGGATGAAATGGTGCTGAGAGATGGTCATAGCCGGAAGGGAAAGCTACTGTTAGGGATCAAGAATTAGGCAAGAGCAGGAAGTCCCAGCAACATTAAAAAAAAGTGAGAGAACTCCAGGACAGGAGGCAACTCTTTGTTAGTTCTCCAAAGAGTTTAGAGAAGTTTGAATTTTTTTCCATATATGGGATATGGGCAAGTAAATCATTTTGTCTGAAAATTCAAAGGAAACAGTAGCTTAAAATGCTAGAAGACCAGAGCAATATGACGTGAAGTGACATTGTTGAGTAGCTTCAAAGAAGTGACAGGAACACTGAAAATCCTGAGCAACAAAAAGGAAATCTGACTCTGTTCCTAAGGTTAGGGGTCCATTGCAAATATGAAAGTATGAACTCAGTCTTATTGTAACTGGTTTTGTCAAGCTTGGTTGATATTGCTGGGAGGCAGGTTCTTTTCTGAAAGGAAAGGGAAGATGGGTGCATCTGGGAGAGAGTGGTGGTATAGGGGATGCTGGGAGGAAAGGAAGGAGAAGAAACTGTGATTGGGACGTAATATATGTGAGAAGAATAAAAATAGGGAGTCCATCACAGAAGAAAGGAAAACAGGTTCGATTCTATTGGACAGTGGAGGAGACAAGGCTACTTTTTGCACTGCTCTTGGTATTTAACTAATGATTCTGTCTGTATTTTCCTGATAAATAGGAAACACATACATCAGCATAATGCAGTACAGTTTGTGAGTCAGCAGTGCAAAAATATGCACAACAACACACCAACTTTGCATAAATAAAAACACCCGATAGAATCTTTAAGTGTTGGCACATGTAACTTATTTTGCATGGTCTTCAAGGTTCCATTTTGGAGATAGCTTTTTTTTTTCTTCTTCTAGTTAATGCAATATTTGCCACCTGCTTTTTTCAATAACTTACTTGTAGCTGATAATAAAGGAAACAAATAGCAGTCTCAGTGTTTGCTCCAGTCTTTCTCTGTGTAACAAATAGTGAGAACTCCTGGTACATAATAATAGTAGAGCATTGCTCTAAACTGAAACTAATTCATTGGTTTTGTTTGTGGGGGGCAAGTCTACTGTGGCCCTATGAAGCAAGAAAACACTGAATTTTATGTAAAGCTTGTTGATTAGATACGGTGTGTTTCAAACATAGTTTAGCAAAACTGGATAAAAGAATTTTTTTTCAGTAAATGATACAGAGAAAATATTTAAATGTTGAATAAGCTCCGTAATTTTTATGTTCACAGGTTTGTCAAAAGATGTTATCTTCCCTATAACATCGTGTTATCAGGGATGTGAACCTCAAATCAACAGCTGCTGCACCTCCAGCAAGTTACGAATTTGTCCTGATTTATAGCAATCATTCTTGTTATTTCTTTCCTGTCAAGCAGAGAAATTAAGGTTATTTTCATGTAAAAGATGCACACATTGTAGCTTAACAATTCACATGATCTTCATCTATTGCCTTTAAATTAAATTGCTGTTGGATGTGACTGAGGGCTCATTTTGATTAATAACAGAAATACTGTTAGTAAATAGAAAGAAGAGGCAATATTATTTATGTAAAATAAAAATAGAAAGCACAGACATAATAAAGGAATAATTTGTGTGAGTTTTGTGTTTTGTATTACACAGATAAGATTAAAAATAAAAGCTCAGGAAATCCATGAGAACAGAGCAGAGAAATTCTTTTTGAGACAAGGGTTTCTCTGTGTAGCCCCATCTTGTAGGTCAGGCTGACTTGAATCCTGGTAACTGTGGAGCCAAAAACTCAGGCAGCATCTATGAGTTTTATTGAGGACAGTGAAACCCAGCATTGGCCAGGGGCTTACATAGCCCAACAAAATGAAGAGCCTCGTGATGTCACTCATCTGGAGTTTTCATATGTACAATCTTAAACATGATGTAGCGTGGCTTCAACAGGGGCTTCTCATGCCTGGTATTGGGGTATTTGTTAGTACAGGGCTCTTGTAGGACCACTGTAGCCCAGGAGGGAAAACTATTTAAACTATATACACATATGTAGGTTTATGTTCCTGTACCTGTATATAGTTTAAATATACATATATGTACACATGTATATGATTTATCTTTGTATGATGTATATGTATATGATGTGTATATGTGTATGCATATATATGTATATATGTAGACATCCAAAACATTATAGGCTATTGCTGTTGCTTTTCATTGTCTCCCAGAGGTAGAAGGTAAGTCCGTATTGCTAAGAATGGCATGTACCAGGCTGCCCCCTTTCTCCTTATCTTTTCAATATTGTACTTGAGGTACTAGCTCGGGCAATTCGACAACATAAGGAGGTCAAAGGGATACAAATTGGAAAGGAGGAAGTCAAACTATCATTATTTGCAGACGACATGATAGTCTACCTAAGTGACCCAAAAAACTCCACTAGAGAGCTCCTACAGCTGATAAACAACTTCAGCAAAGTGGCAGGTTATAAAATCAACTCAAGCAAATCAGTGGCCTTCCTATACTCAAAGGATAAGCAGGCTGAGAAAGAAATTAGGGAAATGACCCCCTTCACAATAGCCACAAACAGTATAAAGTATCTTGGGGTGACTCTTACCAAACATGCGAAAGATCTGTATGACAAGAACTTCAAGACTCTGAAGAAGGAAATGGAAGAAGACCTCAAAAAATGGGAAAACCTCCCATGCTCATGGATCGGTAGAATCAATATAGTTAAAATGGCCATTTTGCCTAAAGCACTATACAGATTCAATGCAATACCCATCAAAATCCCAACTCAATTCTTCACAGAGTTAGAAAGAGCAATTCTCAAATTCATCTGGAACAACAAAAAACCCAGGATAGCTAAAACTATTCTCAGCAACAAAAGAAAATCTGGGGGAATCAGTATCCCTGACCTCAAGCAATACTACAGAGCAATAGTGTTAAAAACTGCATGGTATTGGTACACTGACAGGCAGGAGGATCAATGGAACAGGATTGAAGATCCAGAAATGAACCCACACACCTATGGCCACTTGATCCTCGACAAAGAGGCTGAAAACATCCAATGGAAAAAAGATAGCCTTTTCAACAAATGGTGCTGGTTCAACTGGAGGGCAGCATGCAGAAGAATGCGAATTGATCCATCCTTGTCTCCTTGTACTAAGCTCCAATCCAAATGGATCAAGGACCTCCACATAAAGCCAGACACTCTGAAGCTAATAGAAAAGAAACTGGGGAAGACCCTTGAGGACATCGGTACAGGGAGAAAGTTTCTGAACAGAACACCAATAGCGTATGCTCTAAGAGCAAGAATTGACAAATGGGACCTCATAAGGTTACAGAGTTTCTGTAAGGCAAAGGACACCATCAAGAGGACAAATCGGCAACCAACAAATTGGGAAAAGATCGTCACCAATCCTACATCAGATAGAGGGCTAATATCCAATATATATAAAGAACTCAAGAAGTTAGACTCCAGAAAACCAAATAACCTTATTAAAAAATGGGGTACAGAGTTAAACAAAGAATTCTCACCTGAAGAACTTCGGATGGCAGAGAAGCATCTTAAAAAATGCTCAACTTCATTAGTCATTAGGGAAATGCAAATCAAAACAACCCTAAGATTTCATCTTACACCAGTCAGAATGGCTAAGATTAAAAATTCAGGAGACAGCAGGTGTTGGAGAGGGTGCGGAGAAAGAGGAACACTCCTCCACTGCTGGTGGGGTTGCAAATTGGTACAACCACTCTGGAAAGCAGTCTGGCGGTTCCTCCGAAAACTGGGCACCTCACTTCCAGAAGATCCTGCTATACCACTCCTGGGCATATACCCAGAGGATTCCCCACCATGTAATAAGGATACATGCTCTACTATGTTCATAGCAGCCCTATTTATAATTGCCAGATGCTGGAAAGAACCCAGGTATCCCTCAACAGAAGAGTGGATGCAAAAAATGTGGTATATCTACACAATGGAGTACTATTCAGCCATTAGAAACAATGAATTCATGAAATTCTTAGGCAAATGGATGGAGCTAGAGAACATCATACTAAGTGAGGTAACCCAGACTCAAAAGGTGAATCATGGTATGCACTCACTAATAAGTGGTTATTAACCTAGAAAACTGGAATACCCAAAACATAATCCACACATCAAATGAGATACAAGAAAAAAGCAGGAGTGGTCCCTGGTTCTGGAAAGACTCAGTGAAACAGTATTCAGCAAAACCAGAACGGGGAACTGGGAAGGGGTGGGAGGGAGGACAGGGGAAGAGAAGGGGGCTTACGGGACTTTTGGGGAGGGGGGGGCTAGAAAAGGGGAAATCATTTGAAATGTAAATAAATTATATCGAATAAAAAAAAAAGAAAAAAAAAACAAACAAACAAACAAAAAAAGAATGGCATGTATCTTAGACACAAAACCTAGAAGTTTTAAGCTGGATCTGGCCCAAAGCCTCCTTCCTAAGTAGTAGCTTTCATGGGTACCAAAAAGTACCATGCATGCCCTTCCAGAGGAGGAAAGTAACTAATTATCCCACCCTCAGCTCTGTAGTTGGAGGTTCTTCTCAACAAGAGGAAAATCATGACTGGTCCTGGAAACCTAGCCAACTACTTAGGGCTACTCAAGTCATAGATCTGTGAGGACCCATAACCAACACTTTACTAAAACCTGTTTTATTCCTATTAGATTCTAAATGTTTTCTTTATACCCACAGAGAAATGTAGCTCTTACGCCTTATCAAAGAATTTTTTTTTTTTTTTTTTTTTTTTTTTGCACAACATCACAGAAAATTACAGGTGATCAAAATTCAGGGAACCATTGATACAGTGATACTCAGTACCAAGAGATACATAATATGTATGTTTATCTGTCTATCTGTCTGCCTGTCTGCCTATCTGTCTATCTATCTATCTATCTATCAAGACTCCTGACTCCTGAACCTAAGGCTCAGGGAACACCATGGAAATCTGCTTGATGGCATCTCTTAGGAATGTAAGCAGAGCTACATCCAGGAAGTCTGTCAACATGGCTGCCTAAATGACATCTGAATAAAGACAACGCTGGGATGAACGTGGAAGGGGGATATGTAACAGGGTTCCAACCTTAGACAAAAAAAATGACAGGTACTTAAGAAATGCTGAGGGTAGGAGAAGGAAGGGGCTCCGAGGAAGAGACCCCCAACTTATTAAGCAATAGCGAGTAGTCAGTCCTGAAATCATATACATACAAATAATATTATATGAACTGAGCAGGTTGTATTTATGTATTTAGGAACACATAGCACCACCACCACCACCACCACCACCACCAAGAAAAAGAGGCCATGAATTTGAAAGAGCAAAGGGGTACATGGAGAAAGAAAAGGAAAGAGACAAACAACATAATTATATTTTAATTATAAAAATAAATAACTTTAAAAGTCACCTGGTTTTGCTCCTTCAAAGGAGCAAAGACCAGGGAACACCATTTGAAAGAAAAGCCCTTGATGCAGCAATGTAGGGGATTACAGGACAGAGAAGTGGAAGGGGGTTGATTGGGGAATGGAGGGAAGAGGGCCTATGGGACTTATGGGGAAGGAGGAACCAGGAAAGGGGAAATCATTTGGAATGTAAACAAAGAATATAGAAAATAAAAAAATATGAAAGGAAAGCCTTAAAGACCAATTCTTACATCACACTTTCCTTAATATAATTAAGGATATTTTTAATAACAGCCGCATCAGCACCAGCTAACAACCACTGTCCCGTGTTTATCAGTTATCAAATTTAGTTAGCCTCAATGAGTCTTCAAACTGTTATGTGATATCTTCTCTCTACAACCGAAACCAGTTATACTCACTCAGACAATTAGTAGACGATAGACAGGTAGCAGATGTTTGAACCTTGGCAGTGTGGGTTTGGAGACTTCTCTTAGCTCTGTCAGAATAGCTGTAAGAACCGTGTCTACACAGGGAGCCATCAGGGCTGTGTTTACTGTTAGAAATGTAGTGCAGTTAAGTTTAATAAGGATCTCTGCCCTAGAAAAACAATATCAAACACAAATGTGTAGCTCAGGCTCTGATTTCACAGTCACTTTTCTCTGGAACAAAGCAATGGAGTTCTTAATGGAGATTTCTCACTGACGTGTCATTGGGCAAAGCAAATTGAACCCTACATAAGATATGCTTCCTGTCTGTCGGAGCTTGACCCTTAGTGTGCTGTGGTTGGGGAGTGAGACTTATAAGAGGTCGTTCCTGGTGAGAAGTCCAGGTGTCATCTGGAGAGTGGCACTGACAACTTGTGGGAATAGTTTGCTAGAAGAGTGTGCCTGACCCTTGACATCTGGAACATTCTCCGACTTCCTGTGATGAGCTATGGTCTCTTCCTTCTTTGGGGATCTGCTATCAGGAGATACTCACCACAGCTGAGGTGTACTGACACACTCTGACATCTTCAGAACTGTTAAGTATTCAGATGTTTTGTTATAGTAAAAGAAAAGAGACTTATGCCATAGGAGGAACACAACCTCAGTAGGTTTGGCCTCCTCATGGTTGGAGGAAGAAGATAGGGAATAGCTCCTGAACAATCAAAGTGTCAGTTTTAAATCCCCAGTGATCATTATAAAATAAAAAAAAACAAACAAACAAAAAAACAAAAAAACAAAGACAAGTTAGAATTTTCTTTACCTTTTCTTTCTTTTTGCTTTTTCTCAAGACAAGGTTTCACTGTATAGCTCTGGATATCCTGAAATTCACTCTGTAGACCAGGTTGGCCTCAAACTTACAAAGATCACCTGTCTCTGTCTCCCAAGTGCTAGGATTAAAGATGTGTGGCATGGACTGACCGAGGATTTTCTAAGCAGACAAAACTGGCTCGTTCACATAACAGAAAATAACCTAGGTTTGTTTGGAATGCAAATAGCTCTTTGTACTGGCTGGTTTTGTGGGTCAACTTGATACAAGCTAGAGTTATCACAGAGAAGGGAGCTTCAGGTGAGGAAATGCCTCCATGAGATCCAACTGTAAGACATTTTCTCAATCAGTGATGGGGGGGGGGATCCAATGTGGTGGTGCCATCCCTGGGCTGGTGCTCTTGGGTTCTATAAGAAAGCACGCTGAGCAAGCCAGGGGAAGCAAGCCAGTAAGTGATATCCCTCCATGGCCTCTGCATCAGTTCCTGCTTCCTGACCTGCTTGAGTTCCAGTCCTGACTTCCTTTGGTGATGAACAACAATGTGGAAGTGTAAGCAGAATAAACCCTTTCCTCCCCAACTTGCTTCTTGGTCATGATGTTTGTGCAGGAATAGGAACCCTGGCTAAGATTCTCTTTTTTATTGGTTTATAGTCATTGTCCATAGTCCTGGGTCTCCGAGGACATTTTCACACAAGTATAGAACAGATACTGGTGACCCTGTTCATTCCTATTCAGTTCCCTTTATTAACCTTGTCCTCCACTCCCTAGAGCCTTTGCTCCCCTAGACAATTTCACTTTTACTTTCACATCATACACATCATTTCATGAAAAATCCCGGATCCACAAGTAAGAGAAAACATACAATACTTGTCTTTCAAGGTACGACTTATTTTGCTTAATATGATAATCTCTGATTGTATCAATTTTCTTGCAAAGAACACAATTTAGCTTTTCTTTACAGCCGAATAAATGAAATATAAGTGATTTTAGGTGATTTCTTATAAGTGCCTCTCATAACCATAAGGAAAACAATCATAAAATTTAAGATATATCTCCCAAATAGCTTAAGATAATCACTTTTAAACAATTCCCTGCTGTTTAGAAACCCTTACTGCAATAGTTAATCATTGCAAAAGCAGATACCCTTGTTTCTGCTGTATAAACCATGTGCCTATGACCTTCACATCACTATCAGCGGGAGATCTCCAATACTGCAATTTATAATTTTTTGTTTTCCTGTATATTTGCCTGTGGTGTGTATGCAAGTATGTGTGTATGTGTGTTTCTCTGTGAGTGTCTCTCTCTCTCTCTCTCTCTCTCTCTCTCTCTCTCTCTCTCTCTCTGTGTGTGTATGCGTGTGTGTGTGTGTGTGTGTGTGTGTATGTGTGTGTGTGTGTGTGTGCATGATGAGAGGCCCGATGTTAATGTGGGAGTCTTTGTTGCTACCTCTCTACTTTTATCATCCAGGAGAATCTGTTCAGTTGAACCCATATCTCGCATGCTCTGGGTATCTCTAGTCTCTGCCTTCTTAGTGTATTAACTAGAGGATGTCCACCACTCACATGTAGGCACTTCATGGGTTCGGGGGATCCAACTAGATCCTCATGTTTGCGGCATGTAAAAATTATAAATTGGACCAAAGAGATGGCTCAGAGCTCTGAGCCATCTCTTTGGTCCAATTTATAATTTTTACATGCCAACAAGCTTCCAGTTTTTCCTAACTTCATTAGACCTTATTTTTGACACTTCCAAACTAGATTTAGGAGCAGGGAATGTGTATTAGGGAAGGAAACTCTAGGTTCTGGAGTGTGGAGAGCCTCAAATCTCAGTAGTTTTGCATGATAGAAATTTATCCACATGTCTCATACTCACGGGACCTGGGCAGCATTCTACATATCTGTTCATGGACACACCTAGATCCAAGTATATCCTTTTGCTACTTACTGTAGGTCCTCAGAGACCTCTCCATCCCAGGAGCAGATGCACAGCGAGGCTGGAAGTTGGAAACAACAAAAATTTCGTGGACCGAGTCAGGAAGTGACATTTATTGCTCCCTTGCATTCTATTGGCTGTAACTCTCACGTGGCCACTCTAAGAGGACTAGGAAAGCAGCTAGGAAGGAAATGGACTCAGAAACATAGGTTCAAGGAGAACTCATTGCCTATTCTTGTCTGGGATGGCAAAATCAGGGATGGTAAAAATACTTCAGAAAAAGAAGTAAGGCAGTCAAGTAAGTATAAAACCACACATTGGAGATTTGAGCTTGTGTGTTGTTTAGAGAAAGGTATCCCAACTCAGATGACACTAGTTTTAGTTTATTTCTAAAAATAAAGATAAAAAAAAAAAAGACAAACCTTGGCATGAAATCATGTGATACTTGATCCTCAAATGTCAGCTTTGGAGATGCTTTGAGATCATCGCTTCCTGTGATATAGGAAATATCTATACAGACTCCTCAGTATATTTCACTCCACAGAAATGAACTTGGAGTGTGACAGACTATAACTTGTACTGGTGTCAGGTAGTTGATCTGTACAAATAAAAGTGAGTCATTTGAAAACCTGTTTTATGATGCTGGGGTTTTCTCAGGGCCATCCAGAAGAGACATCTGTCATCACCAATATTATTATTTTAAATGAAAGTTATACTTTCTTTTATTTACAGTTTCAGAAAAGGCAAACCTTTCAAAATTCATGTCTGCCGCTTCTATGAGTCGTGACCAGATAAAACTCTCCATGGTCACTTACCTCCTGCCTCCCTCCTTTTCTCTTTGTACATTATTTAAATATATAATTACTCATAAAAGAAAGATGGAAGAGTAAATCTATTCTTCTATAGTGCTCAATAGAACCCAATTTAGAGGCAGAGTTGCAGCTATACTAAGAAAATAAGTATTCAGTTAAAGGTGTTATTCATGACATGACTCACCGATTGCTAGAATAGTTATTATAAGGCTTGTTGCAATGAATAGAAGTTCAATTACATTACATTAAAATTACTGTTAAATTGGAACTGGAATCACAGCTGTCAGTTTTCAATCATTGTTTATGTCAGAAGTGTTATTGACAGATGGGAGAACAGGTATTCCCTCTTCTCCTTAAGATGCTCAGAATAGCTGCTTTTAGTATCTAGCATTTTGACAAGTATTATTTTGTGTGTGTGTGTGTGTGAGAGAGAGAGAGAGAGAGAAAACCATATTATGTCACAGCATAAATCAATGCTTTAGGCCTAGCCCGCATGAGTTTCTAAAGGGAGATAAAATCTGGATTCCTTTAAAGTGAAATTCCCACAAAACAAAGGGAAACAAGCTTTCCCCTAAACATTCTATTATCTAGCACCCAAAACATTTTTGGTTCCACTTATGTTTTTCTTAAATTTCCTTTCCTTTCCTAAAATTATCCACTTTAACTAAGAATGTGGATGAACCATTTTTGTGTCAATAACGACATTGTAGTGACATCTCCGTGAGAATTTTTACTTCAACTGATTTTTAATTTCATGAGAGTAACTGTCTTATACCTTAGCAAAAGCAATCATTTTTCAATGTCTTAACAACTGATAGGGTGTTCTGGAATTATAGATTATTTATTTGGCTTTGATGGCTCTTAGAAATCTTTATTTTTATGTCTCTCTTTTTTTTTTCTCTTTTGAGTATTATTGGTTGATGGAATAGAACTGTTCTCTGGAGTTAAAGCAGCTGTTGTCTCAATATTCATATGTTTTAAGCTGAAACAGTGCAGTGACATCACTATGGGTAGAAAGAATGGAGTAAATCAACTTGTGAGATGTTATCACTCACTTGCATCGTGAAAAACAAATACAGCTGTCATATCCTAGCATTCACCATAGATAAAGGGAAGATGTATACCATTATTTCACATGGCAATAGAGAGGAAAAGAGCATCTATGGCTAAGGAATGTATAGCATTTTAGTAATATGTCTTATTAAAGCAAAGTAAATGGGTTACTGAGTGGGAAAATTGCAAAGAATTTTTCAAAATGTTGAATCAGAGGCTCCATGTGTGAGAAATACACATCTCAAACAAATCTTTTCAATAAATCACAGCATTTTATATATGTGTATATATGCACATACATTATCTATATGCATGTATGTATGTATACACACACATATAGTTAGCAATTTTATTTCTGTTTTTCTTTTCTTAGCACCTCTTCTTTTAGAAAAAGAACCTGGCTTATTTTGAGGCTGACATCCCACATCTCCTCTCACGGGGTAAGGAACCATGGTGATTTTAACCATAGTCATTTCTGGGCACCTGAAAGGGAGATGGATTTCACTGTGCTGCGCATTGGCTCCCCGTGCTGGGCTATGGTACTGACAGTGAAATACACAACCTACCGATCTTTGGGGGACTTTACATGTGACAGAATATGGGAAATAAAACACAATGAAAATAAAGTAATGGATCGAAGCTGGGGATGGGACCGGGAATGTGAGGCAGAGAAGGAAGGTAGCTGCACTGAGCTGAGGTCGGCTTTTACTGCTTTAAATTCGGAGTCCAGACTCTTCCTTCAGGGATGAGATTGGACAGACTTGATGTAGACAAGGCAGTGAACCCCTGAGAAGGCTGGTCATATAATTTGGCATACAAAGTGGGCCGCCTTAAGCACTGTGCTTAGTATTTCCGGATAACAGGCATGAATGAAGATTTTTTTTTTTTCAGGCAAACAAAAAAATGAATGGTCAATCTCTATAGGACGTGCTCCAGGCAGAGGAGCGAGTGCTCAGGTCTTAGGTGGCAGTGTGCGTCCCTGACACAATCAGGCAACACCACTGGGGACAGAACCAGTGAGACCCGGACTGGGGGGGGGGGGGGCTGACAGGAATGTCAGGCCTCTCTGCAGAAAGAGCTGAAAGCTGTGAGGAGGACTTTGACTCCAAATGAATGGGGAGTTATGGGGGGGCGGGGGTTTAATCAGAGAGGGGACATGATTTGAAAGGGTAATGAGGGGTGGTGGTCTAGAATAGAAGCAGGGATTTCCTGCAGAGGGTTATTGTAGGAAGCTGGGCGATCAAAGACTGGAGTGGGTTAGAGCAGTGCCCAGTGGTAAGGGCAGCCAGAGGCGGGAAACTGCAACCCTTTGCAGATGGATTTTCACATAGCACCATGGAGAGAAGAGGATGAAGAATGGCCATTTCCTGAGACAGTGAAGATCTAGTCTGAGCAGGTCTTCCCGGGAAGCAACGAATTAACGGCAGAATGTCTGAGGACAAGGTTGTAGGCATGAGGAGTCTATAAAATAACCCAAGTTAAAATGAGGCTTTGTGAGCAGGGAGAGAGATGAAATTGAGGACAGGATGTCTGTGGGCATAGCAGCCATGGTTGGTAACTCTAGCTAGAAAAACGAAAGGAGGTTTGCCTGTCAGGACTTAGGTTTGGTCCGGACCATCTAGTCTCACCTTGATCACCACAATAACCTGAAGCCAGGACTCTAATAGCTCACCTTTCCTGGGCTCTCCAGATGTGTTCTTTAAATAACCAGGCACAGACTCTATTTCGCTCTATTTTTCTGCATCTGATGTAATGCCTTCCATCCCCCCCAAAGTTTCTGCAGTGCTCTGGGGGTGTACGTAATTGCAACTCCTAAACTCTACATGTTCCGTTAAAACTGCCTCATTTAGACCTTCTGTTTCTTAACGTTTTTCTTTACCTTTTTTTTTTTTTTGTTATTTAAAAATTGACTTATTTGTTCTCTTTTATTTCAAAAATAATATGTGTGAATTGCAGACTATTCAGGGAGTACATATGTAGTGCAAAATGAAAATCTTACAGCAAATATAAGCTGCTTATATTTCAGGGTCCGTCATGCACGCAGTGCATATACATGTTTAATAAAATGAAATTACATTGCACATTTTGTTTCAGTGATTCACCATTTCCTTCATTTAAGGTCATCTGGAAAGACTAACGGGGGCTCAGTAGCAAGATTTTTTTCCACGTTCCGTCTGTCATCTGTTAACCTTATACCATCTGCCCTCAGCAGAGGGCTTGCTTCTTTGTTTCTGCTAACTTAAAAAAAAAATCCATTTTGAGAGAACATTATTTTTGGTACATCTCAATTCAGTCTAGAAGTTCAGTCATTACCATAATTGTTGGCAGGCCTAAGCAATGCGGTGACATTCATATATCCTTTATTTCATGCTTATTGTGGTCATTTCTGGTTGCATGCGGAATACCCATTCTCCCTTCTTCCTCGGGAGGTTCCTTTTGGGTTAATACCTCCTGTCTGCTCCCCATAGCCACCCATGCGCCTAAGAAATTCTACTTATGTCCTTGCCTGCTTCCTTTCTTCCTTCCTTACTTCCTTCCCTTCTTTAACGTGGGTAGTATGCATGCATATGTATACGCATATGCACGCTTGCATGCGTGGAAGCACATGTGCACATGACTTGTAAAGGCCCAATGCTGATGTCAGCAGTCTCTGCTCTCCACTTTATTCACTGAGGCATGATCTCTCAGCTGAACCCGTGTGACTCACTCATAAGGCTAGTCTGACTAGTTTCCAGGGATGTCTTTTTTCTTTTTCCAGTTTCTTGGTAAACTGGAATTATAGGCAGGCTGCCCAATCCACCCAGCATGTGGGTTCTGGTGTGGTAGGTGTTTGAGAACTGAGTAGTCTCCCCAGTCCTAGTGTGCTTTTTATATTTTCTATTTATTTATTTGTTTACAGTGAATGTGCAATTGAAACTTAGGAATGTACAGTGTCAGGCATGGTAACACCATATAGATCCATCCTACCATCAGTTACAAGGAGCTTCACTGTGCTGTCCTTGGCAGTTAAATCTTCCCCCTTCCTCCTACCCTACAGAAAGCACAGATCTGGCATCTAATTTCTGTCATTTCTACTAACTTTTTGAACATGACATGTGAATACAACTCTGTAGTACTTAACCTTTTTCAGGTAGCTTCCTTTGACCAAGTATAGTGCTTTTGAAGTTTCCCCAAGTTGAGTCTATCAGTGCTGCTTTAGAATTGGGTAGTACTTCATTTTAAATATGTGCCAACATGTGTTTCAATAGTTTTTTATTTCTTTATCCAGCAGGGCAGGGGTATCTTGGTTCTTGGTTCTTCCTAATTTGGTGTGTAGAGAGAGGTTTTGAATAGAGCTGAAGTTAAACATCTGTATACAAGTTTTTGTGTCAATCTTTCCACGGGGCAGATACTCACATTGATAATAAGGTTTATTTTGTTGTTGTTGTTAAGATTTACCTTTTATTTTATGTATGTGAATACACTGTAGCTGTCTTCAGACACACCAGAAGAGGGCATCATATCCCATTACAGATGGTTGTGAGGCATCATGTGGTTGCTAGGAAACTTCCAAGAGCTTTCTTAGAGTGGCTGTCATGCTTATAACAGTATGTATTGCTTGTCATACTGTATATTCAAGTTTTATCTTCTCTGCTTTCTTATATGCAGTGATTAAAATATTTTTTTGTTTTTATTTATCCAGTGACTGAACATACATCATGTATTTAATTAACATATATCCTTTTTTTCTTGATAAAATGCTTATTCAAATATTTCACTTAGTTTTAAACTGTATTATTTTATTGTTGAGTTGTGATAGTTCTTTGTATATTATGCATATAAGTCCTTTGTCAGGTATACAATTTAAAAATAGTTTCTTCCTGTGTGCACTTTCTTGCATTTTTACTGTCTTTTCTAGAGAACAATTTAATTGATAATCTCTTAATTAAGTTTTTCTTCATGTAGGTTTTGCCTATGATGCCATATCTAAGAAATTGTTGCCTCGTCTTGGGATGTGTAGAATTATTTTTCAGTCTAGCTATACATTTGCTTTGTAGAGCTTCTTTCTCTACAGTACCATCTCTTCTCCATGTTTCTCCTCCCAGTTCTCTGTCCTCTGTAGTCCTGTTTTGTGACCCTCTCCCTGGAACGCTGGGCCTTCACCTACCCTGATCTGTCAGGAGTTCTGTCTAGGGTCCAGCACCAGGAGAACATAGTAAAGAAAATGTCGGGGGTGGGGGTGGGGTTCTTGGGATCACGGGTCCTCTGACAGAGAGGAATGACTCTAGAACCTCAGTTCCCGTGCCTGTGGACTTCTTTGACTCTTTTTGTTAGCCCTTGCCTGCCCTTTGTGCATGCATTATCAGACCTTATTCAGACACAATTATCCTCATCAATGTCTGCAGCTGATTCTTGGGCTTTATGGAAACCAAGATGAATGAAACCAGAGTGGGGGTGGGGGGAGAATGTTATTCACAGTGTTGCCTGAGGGTTGATTTGAGTTTCAGAGTCTTTTTGATATCTTCCCATTGCTATATTGTTATTGGGTTTTCCTTCCTTCCTTCCTTCCTTCCTTCCTTCCTTCCTTCCTTCCTTCCTTCCTTCCTTCCTTCCTTCCTTCCTTCCTGCCTTCCTTCCCTCCCTCCCTCCCTCCTTTTCTTCCTTCCTTCTTTTTCTTCTTTCTTTTGTTCTTTCTTTTTTGTTTTCCTTTTTCTTTATTTATAAATTTAAGAGGTTTATTTTTTGAATTTAAAATATAACTACATTGCTTTCTTCTATTCTCTTTCCTTCTTCCAACTCATTCTGACCTTCTCCACACCTCTCCCATGACCCATGCAAATTCCAAAATGCTTTTTTGTTTTCATATCTGTCTATTATCTATCTATCTGTCTCTCTATCTATCTATCTACCTGTCTGTCTGTCTGTCTGTCTGTCTGTCTGTCTGTCTATCTATCTATCTATCTATCTATCTATCTATCTATCTATCTTCTATCTTCTATCTACTCTCTATCATCTATCTGTATCATTTATTATCTGTCTATATCATCTATCATATGTTTATTACTTATCCATAAATACATAAAACCTGCTGAGTGCATTCCATGCTTGTGTGTACATGATTTGGGGGCTGAGCACTTGCTATTGCAAAGCCAGTTAGGGTCCTCATCCCTGGGAAAGACTCTCCCCTGTAGAGAGAGAAAACCTAGCCTGTAGGTTTTTGTCTTGGAGTGGAGCCATTCCACGTTAGCATGTGAAACAGTATGGTCCTTGTTTAAATTTTGTTTACACAGCACTGTTGAGATATCATGGGTAGAGCTTCCCACCCATTTCTAGGTGGTATTTAAGAGTTATCAAGTAGACACTTGAATTTTATTCAGTGAAGTTTTTTCAAATTTTAATACTGCATCAGTCAGAGGGACAGGATGCCAAGTGCCAGTTTGATATCACCCAGAACTAAGGTACCAAATCTTGTGTTGACTTGGATAGGGTCCGGATTAGCATTAATCTTAGCTCTGGCGAGTGAGGCAGGAAAGAAGGCCCTATAGGAACTGTTGCCGCGGTGTTTTCTCACAAGAAGAGACACACATCCTGATGCTCTCTTTTTGCCTTTGGGTTGTTCTTACATCAAAGTGTGAAAGCTGGGATTGCAGCCGCCCAGACACCAGCCTTGGGACAAAGGCGACAGACATATAGAAGGCAAGAGGGGGACATTGAAGAACCCTGTCCTTTGATGACATGATTGGGTCTACTCTATTTCAGTGGATAGTCCCTGCTTTCCCCTTTAAACCTGTTTGCAGTTTGGCATTTGAGGCTTCTGCTTGCTCTGTCTTAAAGAGCAACACTCTTTCTTTTATTTTTTGCACAAGATTTTTCCTTTGAATCTGAACTTCAGAGACTTCTTTCTATTGGAATCCCTTTCTGGTACGCCTGGGCTATCCCTGAGGAGCCACCAGTAGTGTGGCTTACTGTAAACTTAAAATAAAGCTGCTCTGAACTGAAACATGTACAATATGAAAAACATAGACACAGCTTAGAAGATTTAGTTAAGATAGAGATAAATATGTCTGTTTACTATTTTTTATATTTATTAAACACTAAGATGATATTTTAGAGATAATGGTTAATAACTACTATATTAAATAAAACTAGTTTCTTATAACTTTAAAGGTATGGTTTAAAAAACTTTCAAATGACATATGAAGTTCGTGTTATACTCTCACTGAGAAGCCCTGGTTTTTATAATTTCCTCTTTCCATGTTCATTGGAATTGCATTATTGGATTTGTTTTAACACTTTCTCAGTCACCTCCATCTATGTTTAGTTTTAAAGCTCAGTGATGAATTTTTCCCTTTGAAATTATAGGGTGACAAATGGCTTAAGAAAAGACACATACAATTAATATTATAGAGAATGTACAGGATGTGTTTAGGTATATATATATATATATATATATATATATATATATATATATATATATATATATGAAGGAGTATAAGAAGGATTTGGAGGAAGGGAAGTAAAGGAGGCAATTATATAACTGTAATTTCAAAAATAAAAGAAATAAAAAAATATAAAAAACAACATGGCCAGACATAAGCCTAGATTCAGTGCAAACAATGTTCAAGCCCGTCCTTAGAGAATCTGATGAGGTAAGTGAAATGCAGGGGTCTGTGTGTTTTTCCTCACTTGCCCAATGACCAGGTGTGTAGGACATGCATGGTGGAGAGTCCTACTCTTTCTTACACGTATCTCTGTCCATATGGAAGACAGTTTTCCATCCTTACCTCTGCTGGCTGTGGTGTTCTGTGTGAGGCTCTGCTATTCACATTTAGGTCTATCATGTCCTTTGTGCGCACACTGGGCATAGCTACTAAGGCTGTGCCGACGCTACCAACCTCCTTCTCCTGACTTACTCATAGGACCTACCGGACACCCACCACCATTTTATGTCATCCTGAGCCTTCCATATTAGTGATCTTCAAACTAGGGCACAAATAATTATGGAAGGAACTATGGCCCTTTTGAGTTAGGTAATTTAGTTTAAATACAGGAGTATATTATAAATGATGCATTTATTGACATCATGAATTAAGCTCCTAATGGTGGTTGAATATCTCTCTTCTTTTGTAGTTAATTTCCACTGGCCTTTCATCATAGATTAAAGATAATAATTATCCATGGCTATGAGAACTAACTGGAAAGAAGAAACACTGCCATTTCAGTAAGAAATGAATTCCCAATGAAAATTTTATTTTTGCTTTCTGCTTTTTTTATTTTTAACTATATATTTTGACTGATTCTTTAATGACAATTTAATTCAGAAGAAATGTTGTTATGCTTAATGGTGACATACACTAAAAATTAAATGTATATGCATATTTATTAAAATCAACGTGAATATTGATCAATACATTTTATGAATAATAATATACCACATTATGACCAAATTCTGTGAAGACTCAAAGATAAAACTGTGGGTTCAGAATGAAAGAGAAAGTTGGGAGTCTCCAGCTTCTGGTAAGATCTTGTACCTGCCCTTTTCAAATTTCTATACCATTTGCATTAATTTGGCTCACATTAAATATATCAGGGCAATTCTATATATAAATAATTATTGAAAATATGTGAAAAACCAGATTACTTACTTGTGGCATTACTATTGATATTAAAATATGTAGTTGTTAATCAAAGAATATGAGAAAAGTACCATCAATTTTCAAACTTTTCTTTATGATATGTGAGAAAAATTACTCCCCTAGAATAAAAATTGCCCAATTTTATATGAATTTTATTTTTTTATACAACACATGTGGTTTAACATAAATTTCTCTTAAAGAAGCTGGAAATTGAGCTGACAAGATAGCTGATTCTGAAAATAGAGAAACAGTTCCTCAAATGGTGTCTCTATGTCAAGTGTCCCCTTCTTCATGCACACACACACACACATAATAGGTTCATATTTTCTTAATGAAAGTCTAATATTGTGTGGGTGCATATATAAGTTATGTGATATAAATTTACCACATTTCTGGTTTAGAAATACAAATTTTATCCTTTGATATCTTCCCCCTCCTTCCCTCCCCCCTCCTTTCTGTTGTCTCGGTCTCTCTACTACCCTACAACTACCTGCTTCTGGGATATTACTTTCCCTTCCAAATGTCAACCATCAGTTTTCAGAGGAAAAGCAAACAAACAAATAAATTAAAGCCCTTCACTATCCCCCAGTCCTACAAGGTTCAAGTTTTTCAATTATCTTTCATGGATTTTACTACTTCTAGAATTTTTCCCAAGTTACTCACATTTCAGATTCCAACTAGCTGTAACAATATATATATATTTTTAAAGGTCCAATTTGATTCATGGGTATGTTAAACATAAATGTGTAATTTTCAAATTTATGCATTTCAAAATGGAGGTATATATAGAGGGATTTAAGGGACATGATGTGAATAGGTATATAGATGTATATATAGGTATGGCTACACATATTCTGCCTCTTAGCCCAGTTTATATTCTTCTACTCAAGAAATTATTACAAAAAGTTTTGTATGTATTAAAATATTAAAATACAAAATGTCTCTTTGTTTGATGTGTTTTATACAACTGAGAACAGAGTCTATAGTCTCATGTTTTGTGTGGTCATTGTTAGCTGCCACAATTACAAAGTACCGTGTCATAGCCTTGCTTATTTGCTGGCCATGTCATATTTAATCTTGTTTATGTCATGGCCACAAAGGTTTTCAGTGCTTAGTTTCATTATTATTGATCATTATGGGAAGAAAACACTTGCTATTGTAATATTCTGGTCATGATTTATTATTTCTCAAAGATGGATCCTGTGAGGCTTCTCAGTCAAGGAATATATATTTTAACTTTTTATTGATATTATCTGCCAGTATGCATTGTACATTCTGATAAAAATAGGAGAAAAAAAATCTGTTTCCTTGTGCCTGCATAAAAATGTAAAATATCCATTTTGTCTATCAAGCAGGTGCCACCTCTGACTTCCAGGGTGCTGTGGCATGCACATAGTTGAGCTGTACCAAGGCTGTACCACCTTCCTCACAGTCAGGCTGCCTTTATTTTCTTACTGTTATTTGGATAAGCCTTCAATTCCCCTCAGAATCCTGAAAAACATGATTTCAGTTTTCCTTTGGATCATTCCCCCCTTTCTATTTTTGTTTTCATATTTCTTGATAAACCAAGTAGTGAGGTCTTCTTCAGGTTTGCTTGCCTTCTGATTCGTTTAACATAAGTACCTGCATATTGCTTCTGGCAAGAACACAAGATGGAGACACTCCCAAAGGCTGAAGGAATAATCACCGCCTCACCTTTGATTCCACTTGCTTTGGCTGAGTTTCTAACATTCTGTTATCCTGTGCTGGAAAAAGTTATTTACTTTTTCATATGAAGGTTGTGCTTTTGAAACTTTTCTCATCAAATTGCAAAGCAGAGGAGAATGAATTTGTAAATAATGATTTTGTTTTCCTCATTCCAAACCTTGGAGTAAAATTAAAGGTGCAGGAATATTGTTTTCTTAGTTGGTTCTTTCATTCTCTAGCAAAGGATATCCTGTTTAAGAAAAGCTCTGCCTTAAATTAGGTGAAAATAAGATCGTGCTTAACTTAATTCAATCTTATAAAACGTAATAGTTCTCGTTTAAAATTCTGTCTATAGTTATGTGGGAATTGGAAGTCAAGTTTTATCAGTGTACATTTTACTAACAGGTCTCAGGGACCTCTGATGGTCAATGGACCCAGTTTGAAGACTGCTAATTAAAAAAGAAAAGAAAAGAAAAGAAAAGAAAGAAAGAAAGAAAGAAACCCTTCATCTGTCTGAACAGAGAATAGGGTTTCTAAATTTTAGAGACTCAGATTCAATCAGTTTGAGGTATGCCTAAGCTTTAATACATATCCCATGCAAAAAACATTCTATTTTAACATGTAAGCAGAATTCAGACTCCTTGCTATGGAACACAGTGTGATATTTTTCTTTGCAGATGCAGAATCTATTTTAGGATTGTCTTGAACTATTGTGAAAACAGTAAGTCTCATAATATTAGGCTATGCAGTGCAGATGAGAGTTCTTTTATGTGAAGACTGAGCAGACCAATTTCAAGAATACCTTCATCATAATTACAGATATGAGAATGATGTTTTAGAACTTAATTTTCAATAGGTTTAGAACACCAGTATTACTATTGTTTTATCTATGTATCTATCTTTCTATCTACCTATCTACCTACTTATTATTTGTCTGTCTGCTTGTCTCTCTCCACATATATGCATATATACATATACATACACATGCAGGAGCATGCACACACACATTTTATGAGGTTGACGTTTTAATGTACACACATGAATAAGCATATTAGTGTCTGGTTTAAATATTTAGTTTTATTAGTTTGATACACACACACACACACACACACACACACACACACACACACACACATCCTGCCCTCAATGTAGCTTTTAAAAATATTTCCAGACTACTAATAACTCAGTTACTCATGGACAAGTAAATAAACATCTAGATCTGTATCTATATTTATATTTATGTAATGTGATAAATGATTTGATAATATAAGTAATTACTAATAAAACTGCATAGACAAATTTAAAAGCACTATGATGAGCCAAGAAGTTATACACACACATATATTCCTTTTATTGAAATGAAATTATAGAACATACAGAAGAATCAATTGTGACAGGAAACAAAGGATGGTCTCCTGGTTCAGGGATCTGGGGAAAGTGACCCAGGGAACTTCTGGGCAGGGATAGTGTATTCCATGTCAGACGATGTCCCCATAGAGGTAGATTTATTTCCTAACTTGCATTAAACTTATCTTAAAGTGAGTGCTTTTTTTTGCATAAATATTCATCAACTTAAACACATTATTACAGGTTACAGGATTTTAAAGCCAAGGCTGGCAGTTGGGAATGTACAATGTCAGTTCTGGCAGATTGTTACGAAAAGCAGTTGAGATTGTGGTGCAATCACACTGGTCTGGGAGACAGATAACTCAGATTTGAGGACACCCTGCTCATTACAATTTTATTGTAGATTGCAAGGTGCTAAAAGATGTTTTTCTGTCATGCAAAAGGTCAGAGAGTGGTTATGAATTGGGTAAAAGGAAAACTTACTGCATATGATCAAAAAACAACTTATAAAGACAAAACAAAAAATTTCCCATGGAGCTGTAAAGGCTCTATCAGGTACTTGAAGAATGTTTGGAATTAAACTGCGTTGAAAGGTGACCAGGAGCTCCTCATCTGAGACTCCAGAGTGGGTCTGAAAAATATTTTTCTTTACGTTAGAAAAAGACTGGAGGTAGTCTCAAGGACACGTGTTAAAAGGAAAAGCGGACGCTAATGCTTGTACTTCTTTGATTTTTGCCAAAAGATGATCTAAGCTTTTAATATAATTCAGATGTATAATTTTATACAGCTATACATTTGATGTATATAATATTATTATTTTATAACTTTCCTGTTCAAAGTATAAGATTGCTTATAGTATTTGAGATCTCCCACAGGAAAACATTGCTTTACTCTGTCTTACGTAGTCAAGTTTTTACTTAGAGACAGTTGAGACTCACATGCATTTAGAAGAAATAATATAAAAAGATCTTGTATAAATAACCATAGCTGTGTTTCCTACAATATTATCATCCTACATAAAAACTAGACAACACATTGATTGTGCTTATTAGATTTCTCCAGTTTCATTTGCAGTAATACGAGTGTTTGAATGTATTTGAGTGTTAGTGAGCTATATATAATTTAATCTTATCACCTGCATATTCACATGACCACCGACAGGGTCAAGATACAGATTGATTCCATCACTACAAGATCTTCCTCTGTCTGGTGTTTACCCCTTCTTTTCTTTCCTGCATCTGGACCTGCATATTGACTTATTGTAGAACTACATTTCATCATAAAATCAGATGGATACACCACAGGTTGAGGAGTCATCCACCTGCATCAGGATATCTATACTGCTGTTGCTCGTAGGCTGCTATGAATAGCACCACTGAACACTATTTGTATGTTTTCATGTAAACATAACCTTACATTTCTCTGGAGTTAGAATCACTGGGCTGCACTGTAACCTTGTGCTTGGTTTGTTTGTTTCCTTATTTACTCATTAGAAAGCAAAACTGTTGACAGGAGATTCATTAGTTTACATCCTCACAGCAGAACCCTTAACACTCTCTATACCTTTATTGGCATTTGGTGTCCTTGAAGTGGAAACTTCTAGTTTCTTTGGAAATCTATGTATGTCAAATGATGTTTTTCTGGGGCACAAAGGTGAAAGGATATCTATCTATCTATCTATCTATCTATCTATCTATCTATCTATCTATCCATCCATCCATCCATCCATCCATCCATCCATCCATCCATCTACCTACCTACCTACCTACCTACCTACCTACCTACCTACCTATCTACCTACCTACCTACCTACCTACCATCTCAGTATTATGTTCTACAGGGTAACGAAGGGCACTAACAATAACCTGTAATTTGGGGTCTATGAGGTCTGATTGGCCAACAACTAAAAAGGATAACCCATTCTTGGTTCTGGGGTTTTGCTGAAGATGACACGTACTTGCATCACAGAACATAAGAAAATTAATCTGGTCTTACACGGACGCTTATTTCTACTGACTAGCTTTCACAGCATTGGGTGGTATTATACAGGCTACCACATGGAAAAGGTCTCACCCAGATATGGAGCCTGTGAGAAACAACAGGGACTGACCTGATAAAACATGCCCAGCAATGCAATGTTGCCATAAACATTTCATGGACAGCCAAGTACTTTCTGATTGGGTCTAAAGCTTACTCTATGAGATAATAGCCATCCATACTGTTAACAGGGCTAAGAATTGCAACACTACTATCCTGGTAAGTGGACACAATACTAAAATGACTCCTAATGACTTATTGCTATACCCATAAATGACAGCATCCTTCAACCATTCTCAGAGAAAGTTCTTTGCAGTGAATGGCAGTTTACACAGTGATCCTCAACTGGCCAGAGTGCAGAATATAAGAGGCTGTGAAGTACTTAGCTCTAGATGGATGTATATATCACACCTCTCTGTATGTGGGGAAGAGGGGTGAAAGGTTGTAAGAGCCAGAAGTGCTGGATGACGTCAGGGAAATAGTGTTTTCTGGATACGGTATGCACATGCACATATCAACCTACAGTAATTGTGATGGCATGCACACATGCAGGCTCAAGCCAGACAGAAATCTCAATATGGAGTTGAGGATGGACTGGGTTAAGAAACTGTATTACCAACCGAAGAGCAATTGGCATTTGATAGCTGCTGAGAGAGGGTGAATCTGTTTTCTTTAGCGCTGTGATCCTGGTAGATGGACCATACTTTAGGGCAGGCTTCACTCCCATGGGTAGTTGGGTGGCACAAATTGACCTCGATGAATTTTTAAAAATGGAGAAAATTCTAAGTTGCGGGGGGTATGGTGTATCAGGAGGACTTGGGGCATGGATATGATCAAAATTTGTTGTGTGATTATACTCTCAAAAAAGTAATAAAGTGTGATTTATATTAAGACAAAAATGAGAAGAAATTATATCAGTTACAACAACCTCTCTTACTCCTTTTCTTTTGGGGTTTTCTTAGCTGTTCTAGCTTGTACTTTTGATAAGTCTTTTGGACTAAGCTTGCTAATCCTTCAAGAAAAATCCTGCTTGAGTTTTGACAGGAATTGCTTTAATCCTGTAAAGTGACTGGAGGGGGATTGAAATCTTTGCTACACAGAATCTTCAAACCTATAAACATGGTACTTCTGTTTAGTTTGGTCATCACTGATTTCTTTCATCAGAATTTATAATTTTCAGCATCTGTGTAGTGTATAAGCTTTGTAAACATATATGTATCTCATTTTTCTTGGATAGATTGTAAATGTATTTTAATTTTGATTTCTATATGTTTACTGTTAATATATAGAAATACCCTAGCATTTAAAAGCACAAGATTCAATCCCCAGCATGCAACAAAATTGAGAATGGTGACATATACCTGTAGTTATGGCACTGAAAAGGCAGAGGCAGGAGGAGCTGAAGTTCAAGGTTACCCTGGACTAGATTAGAGTGCATTATCTACCTACCTACCTACCAATCTATTATCTATCAATTATTTATCTATCATCTATCATTTCTCTGTCATCTATCTATCTATCCATCTATCATCTATCAATCATTAGTCTATCATTTCCCTATCTATCTATCTATCTATCTATCTATCTACTGATCGATCTACCTACCTATTTACCTACCATCTACGAGACTGATTTTTCTGTACTTATCTTGTATCCTATGACCACATAAAAATCTTTTTACATTTTATATGTTCAGAATCTGTGAGATTCTCTAAATAGAATAATGTTACTTAAAAATAGGAACAGTTTTATCTCTTCCTCTGAATCAATACACACACACACACACACACACACACACACACACACACACACACACTTCTATTCCTTGCCTTATTTCAGTGGTTAGAACTTTAAGTACTATGTTGAAGAGTAGGAGTGGGGAACTGAATCTCTCATTATTCTCTATCTTAGGGTAAATTATTCTCAAATTTGCCATTAGTATCATCTCAAAAAATTGATAAGCACCTGTGACATTTCCTTATTTTTCTAAATCATGCCATATTGAAAACTAGAACGATAGTTCTATAACTTATGTGTATTTATTAAATGGTTAATATAAAAGCATTCTCTGTATAAATGTATGCAATTAACAAAGAATAAATAAAAAATAGAGTACACTTAAAATAGAATGATAGCTGTAGTCTTTTACACAATGGCCTTTTAAAAGAGCAGCTTTAACTGTACAGAAATCCACAGTGGTAAGCACTCTTTTCTCACATACCAGTTTTTCCTGTGAATAAGAGTTCTCTCTTGCAATCAGAAACTCCTGCCAGAGTGGCATCCTTGTTATAAATCATTAATATCATTTGGAGTTTTACGAGAACCATGTATAAAATTTAAATAGTTGTACATTACTAACTTGCAGGGAAGTTTAATTATGCATGAGTATTAAACTTTTTTAAGTGACCTGTATTTATTAATGGATGTGTCCATTTTCTTTAGGCTGAGAGTTCTTCTCCTTCAGTCCATAAACTGGGGGCCTATGACAACAAACTTTGCTATGAAAATGGCGGGAGTCTGAGTGGGAAAGTCATAGAGGATTTTGAGAAAATAAAGTTTAAAGGAGTGGGTTTATAGTACTACCGTAATTCTCCAGTGCACAGTAAAGCCTAGTGGTAGTCAATAGTATCAAATATGAATTATCAACAAAGGATAGCACAGAAAACATTGCATGTACACTTGAGCTATGGCACAAAGAAGAAAATATTGTTTATGGAAATACAAAAGCCACTGCATTTTAAAACTCACTGTATTTTGTGTGTAGTGATCTCATTTTAAATCTAACCATAAGCAATGATACTTCATTAGCTTTACTAGGATGCATAATATACTCGTTATGCTTTATTCTCATTGTCTCTTTTTGGTTGTTTGATTTTTGAGATTATAATTACATTACTTCCCCCTTTGTCCTCCCTCCAAGATTTCACATATACCTCTCCTTGTTCTCTTTCAAATTTATGACTTCTTTTAAAAGTAATTGGTTGAGTGTGTGCATGCACACACATACACAGACACACACATACACAAACAGCTAAGTCCACACAGCTCATCCCTATAATGTGACTTGTGTGTATGTTTTCAGGGTTGGCCACTGGTATTGGATCACTACTTGGCATGCTCTTCCCTGGAGAGGATTATTCTCACACTCATTGTTTCTTTTCCAGTCTTTCCTATCCTTATTTTTTCTATCTTTTTTTTTAAATTTGGCCCACCTAAGCAACTGATCATCATGAAATCTTTACATCTCCTTTGCTATCCTTCTACTGTCACAAGCACTTCAATCCTGTTAAATCCAACTCTGACTCCTTTATGCCTACAGTCACCTGGCAGATGGTGGTACCAGAGAAAAGTTAATTCTGAGCCTTTAGTGTTGTATGGACACCTTGGCTTAATGATCTTAAGGTCTGTTTTTTTTCATATTTGTTTTCTTTTTATTCATTTAATTATACCATTATAATGTTATTTCCCCCTTCTCCACAAATATTCAAAAGTTTGCCCCAAAGTTTACTCAGTTGATGGACTTGCTGCTTAGTTCACCAAGCAAAGTATAGGCAACACTCCACAAGTGTTATCAACCATCCACTAGCACAAATTCTCACTACATTCCTTCTGGTTCCCATGGAGTAATTGTCTTCGGACCAAGACCCACCTTTTAGATCCAGAGCCTGTAACTTCATACCTATTCTAGGCTGAAAAATTACCAGGGCTTGAATCCTGAGGGACAAATCACGCTCCTGTGTTATAGAAATTGAGTTTAATACTCACAAATAGGCAGCAAAGAACAAGAGAGGCCTGGGATCATTGTAGCTGGCTACAAAGCTCAGGGAAGTGTCAGGGGGCTCATGAAATCTCAGTCACATGTATGGCTTGTGTCACAGTTGAAGGACCCTAGAAGGCAGCTCATGCTGCTGCATACCTACAGGTAATGAGGTTCACTGAGTGGTACTTTGAAGGGCATCTTGTTGCCCCAAGAACCAGCAATGGACTCCAGGCCATCTTCGCAGATCCTCCTCATCGGGAGATGCTGCATTCCCTAGGAGGAAAAGGGTCAGAGCTAGGGCTCTTATCCATCTGCTCCCAAATCAAGGTATTATATTTCCATTAAGTAACAGGAAAATGCTCAATAGTTCATCAGTATGTTAACAGATCAGACAGCATTATGTTGACCAATTGGAATTGAAATTAAAAAAAAAAAAAAACATTTTCGTGTATTTTTTTGTCTGCATAAGCATCTGTGCACCACGAGTATGCCTGGGTTCATGCAGGCTAGAAGGGGCATCAAATGCCAAATCTTCTGGCACTTGGAGGTAAGGGTGGCCTTGAACTACCATGTGGGTGGTGGGAATCAAAGCCGGGTGATCTGCAAAGGCAGCCTATCCTCTTAAGAGCTGAGACATCTCTCTACCCCAGGTGATCTTAAAATTTTATATTCACAGGGCTGGAGAGATGGTTTAGTAGTTAAGAGCACTCACTGGCAGCTCTTCCAGAGTTCCTGAGTTCAATTCCCAGCAACCACATAGTGGTTCACAACTATCTATAATGGGATCTGATGCCCTCTTCTGGAGTACAAGTGTAAATGTAGCTAGAACACTCATATTTAAAATAAATAAATCTTAAAAGAAAATTAAAAAGATGATATTCACAAAGTAATAAATGAATTCCAGCAAAGCAAACCTGCACATATCTTGCATGTGGAAAATGGTATTCCAGATTACATTTTGGTGGTATTCCAAATTATTTAATTCATCCGAAGTCAGTTATTTTCAAAGATGCATTGTCTTTAGAGAAGGATGTACAGTGTTCACGTAAACTGGAGTGCATTAAAAACAAAGTCTGAGGGAAAAAATAGTGGCAATTAACTGAAAAAATCTCAAAAACTTAGCCACTAACCAGAGAACACAAGTGGGCTGGAATCAGGCCTGCATACATGCTGCAGATGTGCAGCACAGTCTTCATGTGGCCCCCAACATCTGGAATGGATGCTCTTCCTAAAGTTGTAGCCTGGATGTAGTATCCATTCCCTAGCAGGGCTGCCTGGTTGGGTCTCAGTGGGAAAGGATGCGCCTAATCTGGCAGAGACTTGATGCACCAGAGTGGGGGGTTACCCAAGAGGACTCGCTCACCCAGAGGAGAAGGGGAGGGTGTTAGTGGGGGGGGGGCAGAAGAGGGGACAGCCCTTGGGATGTAGACAAACAGACAAATTAATTAGTTAATAATGAAATAAATAAAAATCGCAGGAGTATGCTCATCATACCATATACACTGCTATGAAAATATCTTTAAACAACATGGAGGCATGTACAGTAAATATGTGCAATGAACTTTTAAAGGAAATGAACAATAAATTGATTAAATTAAAAAAAAAAGAAAAGGACCGCTGTCAAGAAAAGAGAGAAGGCCATAGGCCCAAGGGTATCTAAAGAGATGCTACACAACGAGTGGGAGCTCCACCCTCAGTGCAAACATCCTGGTATTAATCCCGAGATGTCTTTCATATACCCATGTTTAATCCTTCAGTAAAACGAGATCACTTCTCAGCACCCATACCTACCCTCCCCGGGGCCACCAATTTGCTTCAGTAATCTCCTGTATAGATTATTTTAATTATCTCAAACCTCTTCTTTCCTTTTTCAATTGCATTGTGCAGCATCTAAGGTGGAGATGATTTGTACCGTGGGCCCCGTAGACCAGAAGACAACTCACAAGAGTTGGCCCTCTCCTACTTCGTAGCTCCCTGGGAACTGAACTTAGGCCATCAGCCTTGACAGAGAGCTCTTTTACCCACTGCACCATCTACCTGACCCCTGCCCCCCCCCACACACACACACTACCCACTTTCTTTCTGGGTTTTCTCTTCAATGAATCCTCATTGAAATCATTATAGGGCCTTTTCTGAAACTCAGGACATATTTTCATGGTCCACAGTCTAAAAATGTTTCAATGGCTTTCTTCGATTCCCTATAAAACTCAAAGGGTTTAGAATGGCCTATGAAGAGGCACCAAAATGACCCCTCCCCCAATTTAGCTACCTATCATTTCACTACACTAATTCACTTTTCTCTCACCTTAACTTACTCTACACTAGCAACGAAGGTCTACTGCCTTTCATCCACTATCCTCATGCTTATCTCGGGGATCTTGCTCCCTCTTTCAATGGTTCTCACATACGTCATTTTACAAAGTTATTTGCTCAGCTGGAACGCTCACCCTTACCCAATTGTTATGCTTCATATTGTAATCCCTGCTTCTCGGCTCAGCAGCCTCTGGATCTGATTTCTTTACATAAATCTGTTGTTGGTACTATTTGACTAATAATTCCCACAGGACAGGAACTTGAGTGTTTTGTTTACTATGCCAACGGCAATACCTCGTACCAACAGTCGCTTAATGGGTGTTTGATAAACACACGTGTGAGTAAATGTGTAAAATGCTGAGGTGACAATTTTAGTACTCATTTAAGGAAAGAACGTTGTGATTGAGTACTTGCATTTATAGATGTGCTGGAAAGAGATCGTGTGAGTTGGGAAACACATCCCTGCTCCTTTCTGGGGGCCTGAGGTCTGTTGAAAGGCGTAGAGCAGACTCTGGGACAGAATACTAAGAGTCCTCATCAAGAAAGAGGTATGAATTACTGAGAGCAGCTTCCTTGCATGACACCGCATGTATCATCTGCTGTGCTTAAATACGGTGTCATGTGAAATGACCAGTCACTGTGATGTACAGATAAGCTGTGGCGATTCATTCTTGAACATGCCAGGCTTAGAAGAAATGGACATATCAACAGAGGTTCTCTTAAAGGCACATATAATATTGCCTAGTTGCACCCCCTCCATTTTTTGACCATTATGTTTGTTACTGTCATCATTGCCCTTGTCATGCTCACCATCCTATTGAAGTGATACTGAAAGACAATAGAAGACTATTTAGTAGTATATTTACCAAGTTTCAAAAAGCCACATCTAAGCAAAAAAACGTCAACTACATCCTCATTGTTTCTTAGACATGCCTATCAGGATTTTTGCTTAAACCAGTACCCCCAGAGCTCCCAGGGACTTAATCACCAACCAAAGTGTACACATAGAGGGACCTATGTCTCCAACTGCATGTGTAGCAGAGGATGGCCTTGTCAGACAATGAGAGGAGAGGACCTTGGACCTGTGAAGGCTAGATGCCCCAGTGTAGGGGAATGCTAGGACAGGGAAGCAGGAGTGGGTGGGTTAGTGAGCAGGGGGAGGAGGATGGGATAGGGGGTTTTCGGAGGGGAAATGAGGAAAGGGGATAACATTTGAAATGCAAATAAAGAAAATATCTAATTAAAAAAAGGATTTAAGATAATTGTTGTTAAGTCATAGAACCCCAACACTAAGACAAGAAGCATATACTAAAAGGAGCATGCCATGGTTGTCTCTGGAGGGGCCCTGCCAGAGCCTCACAAATACAGAGGCAGAAGCTAGCAACCAACTATTGGACTGTGCATGGGGTTCCCAATGGAGGAGCTGGAGGGTTGTCCAGAGGAGCTGAAGGGGTTTACATCCCCATGGGAAGAACAATGATTTCAGCCACCCAGATGCCCCAAGACTCCCAAGGACTGAACCATCAACCAAGGGGTACACATGGTTCCAGCCAAAAATGTGCAGAGGAAGGCCTTGTTGGGCATCAGTGGGAGGATGGTCCTTGGTCAGGTAAAGGCTCAATAGAGGCCCCAACAAAGGGAAACCAAGATGGGGGGAGGTGGGAGTGTGTTGGGTGTTGGGGCATATATGTGGAGGCAGGGGGTGGGAGGAGGAGTTGGGGGTCTTCGGGGAGGGGGGAAATCGAGAAAGGTTTTATCATTGGCAATGTAAATGAAGATGATATTCAATAAGAAAATAAAAAGAAACGTAGTCTCAGGGCTGGAGAGATAGCTCACCAGTTAAGAGCACTGACTGCACTTCCGAAGGTCCTCAGTTAAAATCCCAGCAACCACATGGTAGCTCACAACCATCTATAATGGGATCTGATGCCCTCTTCTGGTATGTTTTAAGATAGCTACAGGGTACTTACATATAATCAATCAATCAATCAATCAATCAATCAATCAATCTTTGTAAAAAAAAGATAATTGTTGTTGAGTTCTTTCTATTTCACCTGTCATTACTGGAGGAAGGTAGCTACTCTAACTGGAGTCAAGGTAATCTGAATTAAAACTTTTGAAGCTTCTTTGCTTTTAGCAATGTCTTGCATCCCCAACAAGTGTGGCAGACTGTTCCTACTCCTCTACTTCATGTAGTGGAAGAGAGTTTAGAAAACAAACGTTTTCAAAGTGAGATGCTCACATCTTGGCATCTCTCCTTTTCCTGCTTCAAGTGAGGAATTTAAGTCTTGAGACCAAGAAAAGAACAATTGCTGGAGGCCCATTAGTACCTTCACTTCAAGAGCGGTTTAAACGTTCAGTCCAGAGAATGGAGGCCAATTATGACCAAGATGAACGGAACTGAGGAGACTGCGGGATGGGTGATGAGGAGCTGTAGGCAGGGAACTCTTCTTCCTTCCTCTGTCTCAGCAAGTGCTGCTTTAAGCATCTGCAATGGGGGTGAGCAGAGTATGAGAAGACAGTTTATGTTTTGAATAAGTTCTCATGGTAGGGGAAATGGTGCTCCCAAAAATGAAATCAAGAGAGAGAAGAAATGTAAATAATAAGTAAAAGTATTTGCTGTATATAATCTCAAACTACGGTGTTTATATTCTGTTTATAATGGAAGCATGGGCTACATCAAAGGACAAGGGTGAATGGTGAACGGATGCCTATAGGATAGAAGAGCAGATCTACTTTCTCCATATCTTTTTTAGTTTTTGAGATTTTGTGCAAAGTGTTTTGCTCATATTCTCCCTTTCCCACTCCTCCCAGACCTACTCCACCATGTGATTGATTGACACCATATAGTTAGTTCATCTTATCATCCACAGTTAACGCTATCATTACTAATTTCAGCTACTGTGACTTTGACTGCAATTTCTGCCAAATGTGCATTGTTTTGGTAGCTTTATAAAGCTGAATTAAGTTGAATCTTAGTAAATGGAGTCTATTTGTCATCTATCTATTAATGATTTCTTTAGCTATTATCAATCAATCATTGATCTGTCACTTATCTATTTATCTATTTTTGAACAAATAGATAAATCCATCCATCTATTGTCTATCTATTGATCTATTATCCATCAATCTATTATCACTTATCAGTCATCTATTTATCTATCTATAGATCTACCTCATATTTTATCAATCACCTATCATCTATTTCATCTTTTTATCTCATATTAATTATCTATCTATCTCATATTTTTATCAATCACCTATCATCTATTTTATCTTTTTATCTCATATTAATCACCTATCTATCTATCATCTATTTTTCTATTTATCAACCATCTATCATATGTTTATCATCTACTATTTATGTATCAATCATATGTCTATGATCTACTATCTCTGTTTATCATATTTCTATCAATAGTTTTAAACTTATTTTTCCAATTATATAGGGTTCATATAGGCCCACATCTTTCCATATTTGAACCTTTTCCCATACAAAATACTGGGTCCCCACACGTACCAGTTGTCATTTTGCACAGCTTCTATCTTGCTTGAGAGCCTTCTGTCTGTCAGCTTTTATAATACAGGGGTGCCCATCATTTTAAAACTGAACTGAGCATGCTGACTTGCTATGAAGCTCTCATATAGACATGGAAATGGAAAGGAATGTTATTAAAACAGCAAAGTCATATTGTGTGAGGATTTTATTTATTCAACTTCAGCTTAGAATATAGAAAATATTATTTCTGCTGTAGCCACTTTATACCTGCCTGTGTATACACATTACTGTATGAAAAGGAATACACAGATTTGTGATTTACTGCATTTTGTGAACACGCTAGGGTATTTTAGGGCAGATTTGAGCATATGTGCTGCTCCTTTTACACGTGCACATCAGAATCCAACGTTCTGTGAAGTGTGTCTCTAGGGAATGACTTAAATTGTCTCAACATATAGTCAAATTATCCCCCCAGAAAAATACATTATTTTGGCCTCCAGAATAAAGGATCAGATACTAATTCTTAGCCTACTGTTTTATTCAAGGGGAAAAAAAGATGTAATTATTTTATCTGTTCATATCTTTAAAATAGACAAACAAATGCTTTCAATTAACACAGTGGCACAACATTTTTAAGCTAAGACCCAAAAGGTGGAGTCTTTGGTTCTTGACAAATAAAAAAAGATAAATGTTTTGCTAGCAATTAGCAGGAGCCAAGAGCATGCCTTCAAAACATACAGACCCCAGATATGCTGGGCCCGGAGGAAGGCGTGAGGCTTCGAGAAGGAAAATCCAATGCCAAACATGTTGAATGGAACGGTAAATGGAAGGTTGAAAGG